>NC_045440.1:126154204-126159579 GCF_002776525.5 Piliocolobus tephrosceles
TAGATAGATAGATAGATAGATAGATAGATAGATAGATAGATAGATAGATGATAGATAGATACTCAGATATCTACTATTTGTTCTGTTTCTCTGGAGAACCCTGACTCATACATATGGCACTCAAGATTCTTTGCAATCTCATCCCAATGTGCCTTTCCAGCATTATTTCTCAAGACTACATTTATGCTCTTTGTATTCCAGCAAAAATTAAATTTTGCTATTTTATTATCTTCAGTATAACTGATTGTTAGGCAACATTTCTAATGAGCCTAAAACCATTTTGCCAAGCATATTAGTATTTCCCAAACTAATATTATAGGAAAGCTTTCAGGAAACTAATTCCGGGGAAAAAAATAAATCCAACTTCTTTCCTGCTCATCCTGCTCATATAAATTTGTTTGCTTATTTAACAAAATTAAATAGATGTCAGTTTTCCTTTAAAAAGGTTCTCAATATGCTAATATTTAATCAAAATCTCTGGCATTTCCCCAAACTTATTGCTTTTAGGGTCCTTTTCCCCAGCGTGTATATTGATATCTGCAGAGCTCAGCTTGATTTCTCAGCGGCTTCTGAGATGTCCCAGGACACCTCTCCAGGCCCTTCTTCATGCTGTTTCTTTCTGGGCAAATGCCCTTCCATTCTCTCAACCTCTGTCTCCACAGGTCTGGGTCTAAAGCTTCCCCAGTCTTCAAGGTTCAACTCTCTACCTCTGCCGTACAGTTTTCCTTGGAGTCCCCACCTCTCTGCTCAGCTTCCCACTGCTTCTCTATTAGTGTCCTCCTCAGATTCTACCTTGTTTAACTCTACCATTCACATTTTACCTCCCTCGCTAACTGGTAAGGTCTTTAAAGCAAAAACTAAATATTAGTTCTTTGTCAGTGCACTGGCATACAACATTATGACACAGTATATGCTCAATAATTTTTTTTTTTTTTTTTGCTATAATGATGGACACTTCAAAGCATAAATCAACCAAGCTGAACTTCTAGTGATCTAACACATATGGCTTGGCTTTTGCATTTATTGAGTGACCCTAAAAAGTTTGCAATATTCAATATAGACTGGTATGCCATGTCAAGGCCAAGTTTCCTTAAGCAATCACTGGCAAGGGATGCTGTGGGATATAGGTGAAAAAATAATGTCATTGCCTCATTATTTTAGCTTAATATATTTCTGGCTAAGAAGTAATTTCATGAGTCACCAACTTCTTTTCTATGGCACCAGTAGCTACCTTACACAATATAATAATGAAAACCTGTCATTTGAAGCAGCAACAAAGAAAAGATCAAGTTCTGACCCATGCTGAGATTTTGGAACAGTTGGGCTTTCTGCAAGCCAGGCTGACATTGTGAGGAATGTTTGTTCTGGCCCTGACTACCAAGTCTTCAAAAAGAAGAGCTCACATTTTCCCCTGCCCTTCAATCAGTGTAATGGTTTAACAGACGTTCTAATTCAATAACCCAGTTGGTATTTATTGAGCCCAGCACAATCACCTGTGTTTGTCAGTTGCTTTTTTAAGAAAGGTAGTTCCAAAAAAAAAAAAAATAGTTATGTGAAGAGATATGCAAAAGGCCCCTGGGGCAAAGTCTGCTATTTGTCTATAATAACCTTGTTCCTGTTCCTTATTAGAAACAACACTCCAGTTTACTGGGGGCAGGAATGCACTCAGCTAAAATTCCAAGTTTCCTCACCTCCTTCTTAATTAGACATAGTCATGAGACAAATTCTGGCCAATGATGGGTAGCAGAGCATGAGGGCCTTCCAGGAGGATTACTTAAAAAGAGCAGACTCAGCTAGGAAGTTTCATCCCTTTCGCCCTTCTTCCTACCTTCTGTCATGTTACCTGAGATGCTGGGTAACAGTTGAAGCTCTGACAGTAGTCTTGAGCCATGAGGTAATCTTGAGATGGAAGCCTTAAAGCGGAAAGATAGAAGGATGCTGGCTTCTTAATGATCCTATAAGGCTATGCCTACTCCAGCTTTCTTTTACGTAAGAAGATGAAACCTCTAAAATAAATTGTTGCTTAAAGGTTTCTATTATAAAGAGTCTGTCTTAGTCTATCTAAGCTGCCATAACGAAATACCACAGACTGGGTGGCTTAAGCAACAGAAGGCTAGAATTCTAAGGGCAGGGTGCCGGCATGGCCAGGTGCTCACAAGGGCCCCATTTTCCTGCCATGCAAAGAGCTGCCTCCTCACTGTGTCCCTGTGTCCTCACATAGCAGAAAGAGAAAACAGGTCTCTCTGCCCTTTTTTTTTTTTTTTTTTTTTTTTTTTTTGAGAAGGACTCTCGCTCTGTCGCCAGGCTGGAATGCAGTGGTATGATCTCGCTTACTGCAAGCTCCACCTCCTGGGCTCAAGAAATTCTTCTGCCTCAGCCTCCCGAGCAGCTGGAGTGACTACAGGTGGATGCCACCATGCCCAGCTAAATTTTTTTTGTATTTTAGTAGAGATAGTGTTTCACCGCGTTGCCCAGGCTGGTCTCGAACTCCTGAACTCAGGCAATCCACCCATCTCAGCCTCCCAAAGTGCTAGGATTACAGGCTTAGAGCCACTTGTGCGCGGCCTCTTTTCTTCTTCTTGTTAAGGCCACCAATACTAATAGATTAAGAGCCCACACTTATGACCTCATTTAACCTTAATTATCTCCTAAAAGCCCTATCTCCAAATGCAATCACATTAGGGTTAGGGCTTCCACATGAATTTGGGGGCAAACAAAATTCAATCTACCTCAGAGCCCATCCACATCAGAATGTGGCAGGTTTATGGTCCACTACATTAAAGTAAATCTCAGACAAATACTGTCTTGTCCAGAAAGTTAACTCAACCCTCCCTGTGCATTCTGTCTACTTACAATTATTCTTTTCCCTTGTTCAGGGGTTGCTCATTTCTCCCCTTAACTGCATCATACCCCTTCATTTAGGCAACCACCTGGATTTACCTGCTTGCTTCTAGATCCTAGTCTCCTAGCTGTCAGCTTTATTCACAGTTCTCTCTACATGCTGCTGTGTGTTTGGAATCTCCTGATATCTCAGATGAGAAAAACTGTCTAACAAACCCTCTAACGTTACACAAACCCTACCGGCAAAGCTGGAACTGTGGCCTAAATACCGCTCTAAAGGGAAAAAAATCTAGATGTCTGCGGATCGACAGGTAGATGCCAAGGCTTCCACGTACAATTGTATAAGCTGTGCACTGCACCATTCTAAGTGGTGCCATTCACATCACAAGCGATCACTCATCTCACTCATCTATGCATGATCTATGCTGTGTAAGTAGCCTGGTACCCACTGCTAAGTAGGCAGAAGTCAGAGTGCAACCAGCCATGCTACTGCACCCTCTGGACCACTGAGAAAGGAGGAAAAGAGAGCAGAGATGAATTATCAGGATCTACCATGGCCTGTCTAACATAGCCTCTAACATTGCACAGTAACTGAGAATAACACAATAAATGATAACTGAGGATGGGAGGCATGAATATAATTAGCATGCAGGTATGAACAATTGTAAGGTAGGATATGGAAGAAAATCATTGTCATTCTTACTGATAGTAACAATTGTTTGTCATTATCATAGCACATCATCTAAGTTTTCTCACTTAACACAATCTCCTTTATAGAAATTATTATTAATAGAATTTAATAGATGAGGAAATGAAGACTCAGAGTTAGACGACTTTCCTAAAATTTATTGGCCCAGAAGAGGAAGAGCAGTGCTTAAACCCAGGGTTTCCTGTTCCCAGACTGTGTTCTCTCTACCATGTGCTCACATACTGATGGTTTAGGGAGCTAAGTATATTCTCGTCCTCATTTTACTCTTAAGGAAAATCAGAAAAACAGGTAGTTCCATGCATTTGTCCAAGGAAAATGTGAGAATCTGACCTTTGAGCTGAAATCTGACTCTGGATCCTGGGCTTGTTTCACCACCAGCATGTTACGTTTCTCAAAGAAGGTCATGCCCACTTGACCTTCTGCTAATACACTTGACCCCAATTCCAGTGCTGCTTTTTTTTTCCACTATGGAAAGAGCATCCTAAAAACAGGTGAACTATAAAGAACACAAGAGCCTAGTACAGATGAGAAATGTGATTTAGACACATCAGAGCCCACCAGCCCACCTTCCACTCTCAGCTGGCTAGCCATGTTTGCTCGGTGTGCACTGGCTGCTCAGCACAACTGCAGGCACAAGATCTATGCCACTGAGAAAAACACTTTACCGGGAGACCAGAGCCAACCAGTGCAGTTTGGGGCCAACTTTAATTAGCCAATAAATGCTGCCTGGAGGACCATGTTGCAACCAACTTGTAAGACATTATCCAGTTCAGGGGAAAAGAGGGCAGAGAGGGATTATCAATGCCTGCTGTGGGGACATTGATGATAGAGAAAGGGGAGGGGTGGGTATTGTTAGCCTACAGGCTTGATGACCCAAGCACGTAAGGATGGAATGATTTCTAGGGCACAGAAACTAAAAGCAGAGTGCAAGACTCAGGACTATCTCTAGGAAGGATTGTACAATTACATTGTAGCCAGAAAATCACTCCCTTCTTCTCTCCTCTGTCTGCTCCCTGTACCTCCAAACAGTCACAGACTTACACACACACACACACACACACACACACACACACACACACACACTCCTACAAAGCCTGGTCAAATGGAGGTTAGGAAGACATCAAAGAACAAACAACATAACACAATGGTTATGTGTAGGAGGAGACGTGTTTGAATAGGAAACTAGGGTGGTCCTACCAGCTTTGCCTTTGTTAGGAGCTTATTAGAGGAAGATAATTTTAGAACTGAAACATTGATATTAGACTTGACAGAGATAGAATCTGGGGTAGGCCAGGAGAGCAAGATCAGACTTTGAGATCTAAGAAGCACCTGAAGATTGAACAGCAGGGTCAGAGCTATCACTCACAAACAGCACTAATTGCTCCAGTCAAAATTTTATCACTTTCTCTTAACATGTGCTTACAAGGCTGAAGCAAGTACCCAGACCACATATCTGGGTAAGGAGAGGGGACAAGCAAAGGCGGTTTCAGGAAAAAAAAGAATATATGGGAAATGCTTTTGCCTAGATCAGTTTTTGTGTTTGTTTGTTTGGTTGTTCGGTTGGTTGGTTTGGTTTGGTTTGGGTTGGGTTTTTTTGGTCCAGGTCTCTGTCTTAGCAGTTCTTGTCTTGGGAACACGGCCTTTGATACCAGAGACTTTTGAAAATTCATAGTGCAACTTCATTTACCGACCAGCCATCCCCAGCAGAAAACTGAGGTCCAGAAAGGTGATGTGGCTTGTCCAAGGATATACTAGCAATTCATGTCAGAACCACAAGTAGAGAACTTAAGTTACATGAGTAGAAGCCTATCTTTTAAATACTTGT
>NC_045440.1:126159679-126194501 GCF_002776525.5 Piliocolobus tephrosceles
TTTTTTTTTTTGAGACGGAGTCTTGCTCTTGTCACCCAGGCTGGAGTCCATTGGCACGATCTTGGCTCACTGCAACCTCTGCCTCCCAGGTTCAAGTGATTCTCCTGCCTCAGCCTCCCGAGTAGCTGGGGTTACAGGTGCCTGCCACCACAGCTAATTTTTGTATTTTTAGTAGAGACGGGGTTTTGCCATGTTGGCCAGGCTGGTCTCGAACTCCTGACCTTGTGATCCTCCCACCTTGGCCTCCCAAAGTGCTAGGATTACAGGCATGAGCCACCACGCCCACCCAATACATTTTAAATAGCAGCGTGAAAGCCACTTATTTTCCACTGACAGCTGCCACCTGTCCCCCAGAGTCACCATCCAGCTTCTCAAGACTGCTCGGCATGTGTGGAGTTTCCTGGGGACCACTGTATCAGACAGGATTAGGTCTGGCTGCGTATAACAGAGAAGCTAAGAGTAAGTGTGCATATTGCTCACTAATGAAAAAGAAGTCAACAGTACATAGTCTAGGGACGGCGTATGAGCAACACAAAGTTGTCTGGGACTCAGGCTCCTACTATTGTGCCAGACTACCAACTCCGGAGGGTAGCTCAGGTTAGCATGGTCCGAGATGCTCTGCTAGAGCTCCAACCTACACTTATGGCAGTGGAGGGGAGGTAAAGTTTAAAAATAAAAAAGGTATACCTATTCCTTTTAAGAACATTTCCTGTGTTCACTCACAACCCTTATCTTGTTGGTCAAAACTGAAGTCAATCAAAAGCTTCCATCCCAGTTGCAAAGGCAAATGGGGGGGTAGTCATTTAATTATTGGCAATATGCCATCTCCTTAATAATGAGAGGCAAACAAAGGTCAAGAAACAATGTGGGTTTCTGCCATACCCAGGGACAGACTCTAGGTGACAGGAAATGGATAAGAGAAGACAAATGAGTAAGTCAGAGAAGACTTATGCCCTGACGCCATTTGAAATCAGAAGGCCATGAGTTAGCACAAAGGAGAAAGGAGAGAGTTTTGCATGGAGGCAATCTCGTAGACAAAGGCCTAAAGGAAGGGATATTAAAAACTAATATAATAGGAGAAAGAGTTACTGGGCCAATGGTGATGGAGAACAGCCTAAGGAACCAGGTATACAGGTAGAATGGGAGAGGCATTTGATAACCTATCAAGACCTAACCTCTTAGTTTTTAGCATTTCAACATTTATTGCACGCCTACGGTGTGACAAAACCTACACCTACTTGAGTAAGAAAGAATGAAATAAACCAGGTGTGGTGGCTTACGCCTGTAATCCCAGGACTTTGGGAGGCCGAGGCAGGAAGATCACCTGAGGTCAGGAGTTCGAGACCAGCCTGGCCAACATGGTGAAACCCTATCTCTACTGAAAATACAAAAATCAGCCAGTGTGGTGGCATTTGCCTGTAATCCCAGCTATTTGGGAGGCTGAGACAGGAGAATTGCTTGAATCTGGGAGGCCGAGGTTGCAGTGAGCCAAGATCACGCCATTGCACTCCAGCCTAGGAGACAAGAGTGAAACTCCGTCCTCCCCCCCACCAAAAAAAAGAAAAAATGAAAGAATGAAATAGTCACTAAACTCATGAACCTTAGACTCCAGAAGAAGAATAAAACACATAAACCATTGCAGTGAAGAGTGATGGAGATGATCCTAGAGAGAGCTCCATGCTAGGAAAGCACCAAGAAGAGGCACTTAACACACACTTAGAAGGTCGAAGAAGGTAGAGACCACCTGTAGAAAATGCAAAAAAAAAAAAAAAAAAAAAAAAAGGGCATTAGCACAGAGTTAAGGAAGAGGCTCCTGGTCTGCTCTGGCAGGTTCAAATCCTAGCTCCACTTCTTAATAACTGTGTATCCTGGTAAGGCATTTATTATCTCTGTACCCCAACCTCCTGATCTATAAGGTAGGGATCCTAATGGTGATAGTAGCACCTATTTGCTAGGATTGCTAAAAAGATCAAAGGAGATACTCCACATGAAGTCCTTAGCATGACATCTGGCATCAAAATAAGTGTTCTGTGTAGATGAGCTGTTAATAAGAAGATTATTACTAATGCTAAGTAGGAACTTGTGGAGAATAAGAAAAAAGGGATCCAAACAGAAGAAACAACTTCTTCAAAAGGCCCGAGTCACAGAGAATCAGAAGGAAGGGGTACAGCTTCTTCCTGAGAGAGAAAGCTGAGGAGGTGAGTGTAACAGGTCATGAGAGAGTTTCGAGCCAGGTAAAGGCATCTGGAGTTTAACTAAGAGCAATATAAGACATCATTAGAGCAGGGAAACTGACATAATCAGGCTTCCAGCTTAGAAAGATCACTCTGACTACCGTGGTGAGAATAGATTGACCAGAGGCAACCTGGAAGGCCAGGTGCTGATCAGGAGACAGTCATGGTAATCCTGATGACAGATATTGTACCAGACATAATTATTAATAAAAGCTACTTTTATTCTTTACAATGTCCTTATTTGGAGAATAAATTATGGCACCACTGAATAACATCCAAATATACAACCCTATTAGGACAACAGGCAGAAAACTGGGACTCTTCCACTAGACAAACCAAGCCATATCATCACTCATCTTTCTGACACACACACACACACACACACAAGAATCCCCTATCCACAATGGTAAGTAGTCTCACTGGGATGGCCAGTGCAAGTGCCAGACAGTGAACCCATGATTCAAGGGAGGATGACTGAACTCAGGTCTTTGAACTTGACCAGAAGTGTCAGAAAAACCCTAAACACCAGAAAGGGCACATTCAGTCCAGCATCATCTCCCAGTTATACCATCAAAGCATCCTGATTCCTAGACCCATGGCACCATTGTTTCTGTTCTTTTATAAACTTACTTCTCCCTTCCCGCCAATTCTGTGAGTTACCTGATGCCATTGCAATAGATTCCTTTTGTGCTGTTAAAAATCCTAATTGATCGAATTACAATCAGCTTTAAAACACATAATCCCGACTCTAAATTCCACCTCTGATATTCACTAACTCTGTATCTTTGGCCTTAGTTTTCTCATCTATAAAAATAATATAATGCATACTGTGTTACTCTGTTTTGTGTTACTGTAACAGAAAAACACAGACTGCTTGATTTATTTTTTAAAAAGAAATTTATTTCCTACTCTTCTGGAAGCTGGGAAGTCCAAGGTCAAGGAGCCACATCTGGCAAGGGCCTTCTTGCTGCATCATCCATGGCAGGAAATAAAAGGGCAAGAGAGGGCCGGAGAGCAAGATATCACACTTGGAGCCACAGGCCCCTTTATAATCAGCATTAACCCGTTTATGAAGATGGAACATGGACACCTCCCATTAGGCCCCATCTCCCAGTACTGTTGCACTGAGGATTAAGTTTCCAACACATGCTTTTGTGGGGATATATTAAACCATAGCATATACCTTATAAAATTGTTTTAGAAATTAACAAGACAATATATGCCAAGCACCTGGCTCAGTACCTGGTTCAAGAGTTAAGACATCAGCTATTAACTTTTTTCCAACCTTGCTTTTGGCTAATATTATATAGATTTGCTTTTGATATTTCAAACCAGTATTTAGAAAAAGGGTAATCACTGGAACGACTTTATTTATTTTATTTATTTTTAAGGCAGAGTCTCGCTCTGTCACCCAGGCTGGAGTGCACTGGGGTAGTCTCAGCTCGCTGCAACCTCAGCCTCTCAGGTTCAAGCAAATCTCCTGCCTCAGCCTCCAGAGTAGCTGGGATTACAGGTGCCCACCAGCACACTCAGCTAATTTTTTGTATTTTTAGTAGAGATGGGGTTTCACTGTGTTGGCCAGGCTTATCTTGATCCCCTGACCTCAAGTGATCCACCTGTCTCAGCTTCCCGACATGCTGGGATTACAGGCGTGAGCCACTGCACCTGGCCAGAGTTAAGCCAAGATGCATCATGATGTCCAACTGAGATTCAGTTGTACTCCTGAAAAAGTATAAGGAAAATAATAGGTGAATGGAACATTATTTGTAATGTTTCTTTCAGTAAGAATAGTCTAGGTTGTGCTCCAGTAACAAATAACCCCAAAATCTCAGTGGCTTTTAACAACAAATGTTTATTTCTTGCTCATACTACATTTTCATTCTGAGCTGGGAGGATGCTTGGCTCCTGTGCATCCTCACCTAGTGTGTCAGCCAGGGAAACATAACTCATGGGGTATATACATAGAGAGAGATTTATTTTAGGAATTGGTTCACGTGGTTGTGAAGCTGAGAAGTCTCAGATCTGTAGGACACACCAGCAGGCTGGAAATTCATGTAGGGATTCTACGTTGCAGTCTTGATAAGAATTTTTTTCTCTTTGGGAAACCTTGGTCTTTGTTCTTAAAGCCTTCAACTGATTAGATGAGGCCTATCCACATTATGGAGTACCACCTGCTCAAATTCTACTGATTTAAGTGTTAATCGTATCTAAAAAGTACCTTCACAGAAACATCTGGACTGGTTCTTGACCAAACAACTGGACCCAATAGCCTGGCCAAGTTGACATAAAATTAACCATCACACCCCAGCTAAAGAATTAACTACCATCTCAAATGTTGCCTATCACTGTGACAAAAGGGAAAAGAACATGGCAAATCACACTGGCTCTTAACATTTCCTCCCAGAACTGATACACTTCACTTTCACTCATAGTTCATTGACCACAGCAAGTCATACAGCCTAATATTAATGAGGTCAAAAAGTACAATCTTAGCAAGGGCCCAGAATAGAGCCAAAATATTTATGAATGACCTTAATGAATACCACAATATCATAATCTCATTTTAATTTTTAAAAATCATGCCATCTCCCTTAGTCCTTCCCTTTTTTACTGTGTTGGCGAAAGCCTTCTGTGTTCATAGTACACAGAGATTCCCTTGAAGGAAGATGGGACAAGGGAGAGTCAATGATAGAAGCATCTCTCATTAGGCTTCTTACCACAGGGCTCTCAGTCTCTGAGAGTCTAATCAGAGAGGGGCCCATGAGGTTTTGTATTGTCCACTGTGAAAAGCAGCAGCACCTTCTACTCTGCATATCATTCCAGAGTTTGTCCTGTGCATTGAGAATCTATGAGACAGAGGATCGTATTTCTTGCAGAGAACAGGCAGAAATGGGGCAGATGGAAGAGACATCTAAGTTATGACTTCTGAAAGGATTTTCAAACGTCTTTATTCTGCTCTGGGGCTTGTGCCAGATTTCCCTCCTGTGTTCATCTAGGGGAATTTTCATAGACAATTTATATAAAACAAGGATCTGTCCCTTGGTGCACAGTCAGCTCAGGGAGTAGCCACTTTCCCACCTTCTGCTTCCAAAAAGTAGATTGGTCGATTTGTTTTATCCTGCTGAGGCAGCCAAGCTGAATTAGCATCACTGGGTGCAAATAATCTAGGCTTCTCTTCAAAAAGAAAAGAAAAAAGTCATCTGGTTGCTAAAGGCAGGCAAAAGTTGCACTAATTGCTTTCTACTCAACCCCCTTCTTGGCAATAGACAGCCTGAAGAACCCGCTGAGAAGGGCATAGACAGATGTCAGTGCCCATGTGACACCCCGGCAATAAAGGTCTACACTTCACAGATGTGCTGAAGATTGCATGAGCTAATGACACCTATGACAGATTTAGCACAGTACCTGGCCACAGCCTTGCTGAGTGGATGACAAAAGTTCTTATGGGCAATTTTGCTCTGGAGCTGCATGTAGCTGCTCGGGGCTGGGCCCCTAGAGGCAGGTAATCCAGAGCTTGACTCCAGACTCAGCTACTCAGCAATCGTGGGACCCCAGGCAAGTTACTTAACCTCTCTACACTTCCATTTCCTAATTACACCATCGAAGCATCCTGATTCCTAGACCCGTGGCACCATTGATGTATCTGTTCTTTTATAAACCTAGCTCTCCCTTCTCATCAATTCTGCGAGCTACTTGATGCCATTGCAATACATTCTTTTTCTGCTGTTAAAAATAAATCCTCAGTGTCATAGCAATGCATCCCTTTTCTGCTGTTAAACATCACTTAAAGTGATTCCCTGCCCCCCAAAATAGAAATAAACATAGTGCACAGCACGTAAGATTATTGTGAGGATGAAAAATTGACATAAACAAAGCACTTAGCAGAGCAACTACATTCGTGTGTAATCAGTTCTATTAGCCCCAGCTAACAAGGGAGTGGACCCCAGCTCGATTGCGGTTCCTCTGCTCAGTTCTTTTCAAAACAGTACCATCTTTTTAAGGACAGTAGTCTTCAAATTCTGCCCGAGGAGCCTAGGTACCTCTGAAGCGGGATGGGGAAAGTGAGACAGACAGGGCCTCACCCCTCCTGTCACCAGAAAAGTCTTGCTTTGATCTGTTCCAAAAATGAAGATGCTGCACACAGTTTTACTCTCCAAAGTGCACCTGTGGGCTGGGCATGGTGGCTCACACCTGTAATCCCAGCACTTTGGGCAGTCAAGGCGGATGGATCATGAAGTCAGGAGATCAACACCATCTTGGCCAACACGGTGAAAGCTCATCTCTACTAAAAATATAAAAACTTAGCCGGGTGTGGTGGCGGGCACCTGTAGTCCCAGCTACTTGGAAGGCTGAGGCAGGAGAATCTCTTGAACCCAGGAGGTGGAGTTTGCAGTGAGCCGATTGCACCACTGCACTCCAGCCTGGGTGACAGAGCGAAACTCTGTCTCAAAAAAAAAATACTTCCGTGAAACAATATTTGAACATTTGTTCTTTGGTGTCACCAATCATCTTCTCATTCTTAAAATCATTAAAAATGAGATAAACAAAAATAACCATTTATTCTTGATTCTTTTATCCATTTATTCATTCTTTTTTTTTTTTTTTTTTTTTTTATCAGTGTGTACATTTTTTAACCAGACCTCCAGGGTTACAGCCTTGAACAAACAACACAGTCCCTGGGGGCCTGCAGGTCATTTTCCAGGCAGACATAGACACAGAGATAGGCCATGGTAACTCAACTGTTAGAAGCCTCATGCTGGAGGCAATTACATGATGCTGAAGGAAAAGGAACCATCCAAAAGTCTTTCGGGGTCAGGAGAGATTTCTGGGGAGAATGGTGTAGAAACTGAAACCTAAAGGGCTGGTATGGAGGATGAGAGAAGAAGAGGGGGCAATTTTTCTGGGTAGAGGCCCAAAAGTAAGACAGAACATAATAAATACTGGAATAATTGCCCAGCAATTGGGAAGGCCAACAGATAGAACAAAGGAGAAGCCAAGTAACCCAAAACATAAGGATTTGAGACCCAGCTAAAGCCTCTCCTATCTGGATAGATGTTTCACTTGCAGCAGATCAGGATGTAAATTCATTTAATGATGCCAGTCAAGAACCTGGCATCCCAATATGTCCCCTCCAAGTTATAGTGTCCTGAATGGTTCTTGGTTGACTTAGTGACGGAAAACTCTTTTGCTGCTTGGGTTTGAGGGCACACACTGAGAACAGGCAAGCATGGGCACCCCAGGAGAACCCTGCCTGAGAAAACACTGTTGTTGACGTAACTTTCTCCTGCCTCTCAGCAGAGCTTATGTCACTCGCTCCCCAGAGGGGCAACTTCTTGAATAAAATCACCTAGCGGTGGAGAGGAGGTCTTTGCAAGACTTTTAAAGTTAAGCTCTTCCCCGGGCTGGGATTGGGAAATGTGAAATTTGCTGATTGAATTCAAGCTTCTCCCAGCAGGTGCAACAAGTGTGAATGTTCTCAGATTGTGAACAAGGCCATGACTAATTCTCACTTCATGCATCCAGCCTCCAAGCCAAGAGTCACAAGGTTCACTTCTTCATGCATTCCTGTGAAAAGCAAATGCAATCCTCCCCTCTGGCAGGAGCCTAGGCATGAAGTCAAGGTGGAGAAGGGTCATTATCTTCATGGTGTTGAGATCATAATTACAATAATAGTAATAAATAATATTTACTGAGCACGTACTCTGTGCCAGGTACTGTTATAAGCACTTTGCATAAATTAAATTAACTCATCTCAGAAACCCTGAAGCCAATAATATTACTATCCCAATTTTACAAAAACAAAAAGATGTCCTGAAAGGTTACAGGTAGGTGGATAAGGAGATAGAAAGCTACAGAGTTGGCAAAACCTATAACACAAAATAAACAATATCCATACATTAAAATAGTGTCATTTTTGTTAGAACTGACTACAGGACCTCAGATTAATTACCACGCATGGGCCTACTCAGAGAGCATGTGTTTTGAAACATTGTCCCTACGGGTTCATCGATTTCTAAATAATGCTACCGCGATGGGGCCATGAATCCATGGCCAGGCCTCACTTGTAAGCAATCTCATCTCAAAGAGATCTTCACAAACGACTCCCTAGGTGCCTGATCTTCCCCCCTACAAGGTCTAGATACCCAACAATGATTAATCAGTGAAATAAGAAGGAGAAAGGGCTTCCATAGTGTCCAGAAGGCCAACCTGGACTGACTCTTCTTCCATTATCACACAGGGAGAAGCATCCTTTGTTAGTAGTGAAAATTTGGGGATCCAGCAGTAGAGTCAAAATCTACGTCTCCCAGTCCAAAGAAGGCAGGTGATGGGGTAATGAGGCTGCTACAGAGGAGGGGTAGGAAGCAGGTGATTCAAGCAGTAAGGAAGGATAAAGGGTTATGTGGAATATAAGCTTCACCTACTCTTTTGGGTGTACGAAGCAGGATCTAGAGACATAACTGTGCTCTGCTATATATAGCTGTGTGACCTTGGACATGTCACTTCACCTCTCTGAGCCTCAGGTTTCCCATTTGTACCTTGGAGGTAACGCTTTCACCTAACGCCCCACCTCACAGGGTATGTAGGGAACATCTGTTGCTTATTCCCCCTTCTCCTGTCAACAACACAATTTGCTTTTTATCCAGCTTTGAATGCCCAGCTTTGAAGGTTTCTCCATAGTCCCTGGGCCAAGGAGTGTGCATGTGCTCCAGGCTGGGCCAATCTGACACCCTTACCCCGATTCCTGAGCAGGGAAATGTAAAACTGAGAACAGTCAGGATCAAGGCAGGGCAAAGGCAGAGCCTGAAGAGATGACCCTTTTGTTCCCACTCTCCCATCTCAGCCCTGGAGAGCTCCAGGTCCTGCCATTGTGTGACCCATCTGCATCGTTCAAAAAATCTCTCGATACTTAGATGAGCCAGGGTCACCCAGAATGCTGGCTGACACAAAGGCATCGAATGAGGACGTGATGTGAGGAAATGTGCTTAGACAACATAAAAGATGTGTACAAATGCCAGGTGGTATTCTCCTGAACACTGCACACTGTTGGCCCCTCAAGGGTCTTATTAAATGATTGTTGAAGCAAGACTGTTGAGTGTGCTTTCTGTTCTTGGACACAACCTTTCAGAGATTCTTCTGGCCTTTTGTGCTCATGGACAGAGCTACTCACTGTGGTTCTTTTACATCACCAGCAGGTCACAGGGCACCAAGTCACCAGAATGTGTCATCGTTATCACACAATGCTCAAAGCCTTGTCTCTTTTCCCTCTCTGATTTACTTCCTTTATTTCAGATGCTTATTCCTTGATAGACTAATTTCAAATGAAAAGCCATGGGAAGCAAGGCAATATTTTTGCCCTCAGTTCACAACAAAAATCTGTAAGATAATGACAAGTGATGACCAGATGCCCTTAGGGCTTTGCAACTTTCCAGCTTTGTGACAAAGCAAGTTATTACCTCTCTGAACCATGGTTTACTGCCTGTCAAATGCTGGTGTTCAATGAGAAAATCTCTAAGGACTCCTTTAGGGCTGAAATTCTCTGAAATGATTTGGGCCCACCTGGGTTTAAGGCCAATCCGTCTCCTGTGTTCCATCTTTAATGCAAAGAGACCATGGCACCTCTCTCTGTCAGGACCATTTCAGGTCTATATAAGTGTTTCTAAAACTTCTTTAAACTCCAGAACAATAAATGTTTCATTGAAAACATCTATAGCATTCTTCCTCAAGGAAAATATCAAATCTTAAAAAGAAATAAAACCTCTACAACAAAAACTAAATCAAACAATTTAATTAGACATCACAGAAAAGAAAAAATAACTGTATCAGATTTTATTACAGAAAATATAAAACTGAGAATTTTCCCAAATGCTTGCAGCATGCTTGCAAGCTGTTCAAAGAAAAAAAGAAAAAGTGTTCCACAGTGCCGTATTAAAGCATAATAATAAAATAAAACTACCCAACGTTGCACAAATACATCCATCTCTGTAAGGTGAGTTGTCAAAATAGATCCTTCGTGTCTCAACAAGTGAGATTGCCCTTGTGAGAACCAGTTCTTTCTGCTGCAGAAATGGAAGCACTAAACTTTGAATGGCCTCTTGTTGAAATATCAAAGTGGTTAAGGCCCCCTGCTTTTTGGGGGGAGAAGAAGAGATCTGGAAAAGATTAAGTATCTTTCATTTACTAGATCTTGATTTCAGGGCTTCCCATGTGAAACCAGAGCAGCCTCATCACCAGCCTGGCAGCCCTTCAAAATTCATCTTTTCTCCTCCTAAGACAAATCCATATGTCAGCACCAGCAGAAGCGGCAGAGATCCCAAGAACTGAGCAGTCCTGGACCCACAAGAGTGGAATTTGCTCCAAAAGCCCTGATTGTAAAAGCTGCCATCAGGCAAGGAGAAAGCAGAACCAGAGCCCAGCAGGCACACGTGGGCACTCCCCTCTGAGGTTGGCCAGAGCCCTGCAGACAGACCACTCCTGAGGGCTGTCGCAGGGATCCCATTACCTTAGGAGGGCAGGAGAGGTTTTTTGTTTGCATTTGGATCCCTCTAGTGGAGTAACGAAAGTACACTGTCTTGGTCTCCTGAAGAAGGCTTGTGGAGAGATAGAACACCCCTCAGGGAAGTTAAAACCAGCTGCCAAAACTTGTGGCTGCCTTTGCCTCCCCTTCCCTGGAGCATGCAAACAACTCTGCAGCCAAGCAACCAATCAGCATGTAATTCACACCTACTGTCTACCCAGCTTTGAAGGGCAAGGGAAGTGCAGGAGAGATCGGCATCATCTCTGTCTCTCGAGGTGCTCATAATATGATGCAAGGGATGATGCAATGATTAGCAAACACTAGACCTCACATTTAATAAGTGCCAAACTTACACATGAAGTCATGTCATGTAACAGTCCCTAGAGAAAGCCTCGAAATCAGACTGCCTGTATTCCTCTGCCTACCATCTCAGTGACTTTGAGTTTTTTCATTCAATATATATAAACTGAGCACCTAATATATAGCAAGTACAGGTCTGGGCAATAAGTATACAGCAAAAGAGACCAAAAAATATCTTCCCTTTGGAACCATATACTCTTTATCGGTGAAAAAAAATAAAAAGTTGTTCAAAGCACCTATCCCATAATATTGTGAGGTTAAATAAAATAACCTTAGCACTTAGGCCTGGCACATGAAAAGAAAATCTCAGTAATGTTAGCTTTTGTCATCATTCTGATTGACCCTAGAGCCTTTATTTTGCTTCAGGGTCCTTCCAAAGTTGTACATCAAAGAGACAGCCATCCTGGGCTAGAGTCAAACAACTCAACTCCTAACTAGTGAACCCCAAACATCCAGGGGCCTCCAATGTTCTGATAAGTAAAATAGGGTTGCTTGGAGAAGATGCTATTAGTGCAGCTCTGATGGGTCAAGTTCTTAGACTTTTACTGGGCCACATCGAGTGGTTGAGGAGTTTCCTGTGTGTAAATAGGTCATGCATATGTCTGTCTGTCTGTCTGTCTGGCCCACTTATCCCAATTTCCCCTCCATTTGTACTGCCTAAGAGTCCTGCTCATATTGTTCCTCTCTTCATATAAGCATGCTGGTCGTGGCTCCTGCCCCCATAAGAGTAGACATATGGTATAGGATTCCATGATATGGATTTGGGCTTGTACAGACATGGGAAACCCCATGAGGCCTGAAGCCTAGTGTGCCCTCTAATAGACCTTTTGCTGGAGAACACTATAGGAGAATAGGAGACCCTGTCCCAGTCAATGACAAATTCTCACCATTTGGATATTTCTTATCTTCAAAACCTCAAGGGGAAGAGGAGTAATTGAACTGGCAGAGCAAGATCTGGCATTTCGGGGTCCTCTACCCAAATACTATTTTATGCATTTAAACCCCATGCATTTCCTATCCCTGAGAAAGGAGTCAGTATCTCTCTATTATTGGGTCTCTTTGAGCCATGATACTCTAACACCCAAGGTTAAGAGACAGAGGTTGGCCTGTGGCAAGAGAAAGCAGAAGAAAATAGTGAGTGGAGAGCATGACTATTTTTTAGAATATTAATTATTTTAACTTGCATTAATGTGGATAGTTTTCTGAATATGCTTAATAAAAAATAAAACATGAGGCAAAGAGTAAAATGTGATCTACCTTTGAAATCAGAAATCTAAGTTCAAGATCCAGTTCTCTTTTTGTGATAGACAACGGAATTACTCCCCAGTGACTCCAGTTCCCCTTCCAGGCACATGGGGAAATGGTCCTTCCCTTCTCCCTTGAAGTTAGGTCAGGCCATGTGGTTTCTTTAGTCAAAATGAAGTGTGAGTGTAAGAAATCTGATTTACTATCCAGTGGAAGCATTTAAGAACTAGTGTGGGGTTCTCTATGTTCTCTTTTTTCTTCTGCAGTAACTCTGGAAGCACTTGTTAATATAAGATTGAAAAGCCTGGAATTCTCCAAACCCAGAGCGGACTTCGCACAAAAATTAACTTTTATGTTATTAAGCCACCGAGTTTTTTAGGGTAGTTTGTTACTAAGCATAACCTAGCCTATTATGACTGATACAACCTCTTACTAACTGTATCATTTCAAGTAAGTTACTTAACCTCTTTCAGATTCAGTTTACTCATTTGTAAATGAGGGTAATAAAAGTTCCCAGCATTGGGTGAGGATTAAATGTTACAATGTATCTTTGAGGACTTACTAAACTACAAAGTATTGTACACATTAAGTAATTCAATTCAATGTCTGTTAACTGAGTATCTCCTATTGTCTAGGCACCATCGGAAACACTAGAAAAGCAGAGATAAATGAGTAAGGCCTCTACCCTACAAGAGTTCATATACCTGGCACAAATCACTACACTTGTTCTCGGAGCATCGAAGGTGAAAAGACACAGTCTTAGGAAGCTCACAGTTAAGAGGGAAAAGCAGACAGCTAAGAGGAATCTTTCTCTCTTATCAAAGAATAAAAGGGAAGAAGTGAACAGTATCATTCTGTCTGTTTTATTCAAACCTACAAAAAATGCCCAAATGACCTAGCAGCTGTCTGCAAAAAAAAAAAAAAGAAAAGAAAGCAAGCAAGCAAAAAGAAAAAGAAAAATGTAAATAATCTATTTCAATTAATCTTTGAACTCCATTGTCTACTTTCACCTTGATCTCATTGCCTATTTTTCTCAGTATGTATCTCTAACCTGGAGCTCTCTGAGAGGCTCCTGACAGGCAGCTCTGTCAGCTTGACACTTCCACCTGGATGTGTAAGAGAACCTATAGTTCAGGAAATCTAACATCAAACTTAGCATTTCCTCTCAGAAATGCCAGCTCTTCTTCCCCATCTCTTCCCAAGTACCCCAGTCTCTGACGTTGGAAACATCACTGTCATCTTTAACTCTTCATCTTCCTCACCCTAAGTCCTAGTAAATTTCCAAATCCTAAAGACTCCACCTCCAAAATCTCTTGCAGTCAGTGTTTTCCTTTCTATGGCTACCACTATTGCTATACTATTGCAAAAGTGAAAAAGTTCCCCCTTTAATCCATTCTACATTATTCTTTAAGTGCAGCTATGATCATCTGTTCTAAAATGTTTAATAACTTTCCATTTCCAAATTAATTCAAATTACTCACTCAACTTTAAGTCTGTCCATATCCTGAAAATGTTTTGACAAATATTTGTTAAGCACCTTCTATGTGCCAAACCTACCCACTGTCCAAGCTCTGAGGATGCAGAGAGAAGTAAGATCAGTCCCAGCCCTTTAAGAGCCTCTTGTCTGGATGAGGAACTATGGTGCCCAAGAAACACATCTCTTAGATCTTCTTTGAGAGAACCTGCTATAGGGAAGACAATTGGCAGACCCATCCATGACCTCCAGGAATGCCAAGGCCACATTTCCCCTAAGACTGCTCCTGGCCAATGACTGAGCATAGCCAGTCATTAAATCCAGTTTTCTCCTGCCCAAGGTGAGGTTTTTCTGATGGGCAACTGGCTCAGCAACTCTCCATTGGCCTGGCTAAGAAACTTTCAAGATCATGCCACAATCTTCTCTGGTTTTTTCTACCCAGTCTGGCATGCTCTCTCTTCACATGTATAAGACCAGCATTGAGGTCTGAAGGTCTGGGCTGCTCATGCTCTTTTCCCCTTTATCCTTCACAGGCATTCTTCCAATAAATCAATCCCATAATTAATTTCATCTCTGTATCTGCTTCTTGGAAGACCCAAACTGACACAGAGTCAATCATATAAATGTGGAATTTCAGTTTGGCATGGTGGATACTGTATGACACAGGTAGACACACAGAGATCTGGGAGCATAGACAAAGAGCACCTCAAACGGCATCCAGGGAAGGGGGGCTTCAGGGGACGTTAGGGCATGAGACTAGGCTGCTGTGAAAGATGCAAGGTTCATTTCATTTGCCTCCACTTTCCTAAAAGTACTTTACATACATATGTGGAGCCTGAATTTTTGTCCCACATACCCACAAACCTATTTTATCATTGTTGGTTCAATTCTCCACACTTGCAGTCCAATTTGAAAAATAGGAGTTCCAGGTGGGAGTTCAAAATATCACCTCTATTACCAAAAGATAGAAGACTGAGGTTTGTTTGTTTGTTTGTTTGTTTGCTTGTTTTGAGACAGAGTCTCGCTCCTTTGCCAGGCTGGAGTGCAGTGGTGCAATCTCTGCTCACTGCAAGCTCCGCCTCCCAGGTTCACGCCATTCTCCTGCTTCGGCCTCCCAAGTAGCTGGTACTATAGGTGCCCACCACCATGCCCGACTAATTTTTTGTATTTTTAGTAGAGATGGGGTTTCACCGTGTTAGCCAGGATGGTCTCATCTCCTGACCTCGTGATCCGCCTGCCTCAGCCTCCCAAAGTGCTGGAATTACAGGCGTGAGCCACCACGCCTGACCAGAAGGCTGAGGTTTCTTGTGACAGCCAAATGAACTCTCCTCCTTGGGGATCTCCTGAGACCACTCGTGTATAGTTTACCTTTTGTTTATAGAAGTCTCTGAAATGGTTTAGAACAAAACACAGGTTGGCTAAGTAAACTAAGTGGACAAAACCAACCTGTTGCAGGCAGTGGACTTGAATGGGGCAGGCATTCCCTGGAAGAACCAAGAAAAGCATGACTTCCTGAGGACAGAACACTCCCAAGATGAAGAGGGGTAGATATGGTTGAAACATGCCCAGTTTGTGCTTCTCACAGATAATCAGGTGAGTCACTCTATCTTTCCTGGAGTGGAGAAAGGTCAGAAGTCAAACCAAGTTTCTTTAACACAGAAGAAAACGTAAGACGTAGGGGAGAAATGTTCTCTAACATTCTTTAGCTTTTTGCTGTCAACGCGATCATCTTTATTGTTTAGTCCAAGGTCAACCTTAGTGGCCATGGTCCTCACAGGACTTCACAAAAATATGTCTGCATCTCCAATACAAATTACAAATGCCACTCCTGGACCAACCACTAAAGAGCAGTTTAGACATTACTTCCTGAAGGCTCTGAAATGCATCAGAACAGAATCAAAATTCAGTCAATGACAGGATGACTCCATGCCTAAGGTTGCAAATTCACTCCCTAATACATTTCCCATATCACATTACATACGACCATATTGTCCAATGCAGTGTAGCAATGAGATTCAGCTATGAGATTAAATGACAACAGTAAAATGATCCAGTAATGAACTGCATGAAGACATTTACACAATAGAATGACTATAACCCAGAAACATTCCCTCATCAAATTCTTAAAGAAGAATCTGCAGTATGCCACAAAATTAAATCCTCCTAAAAGTTAAAGTCTAAAGATGTTCAAAGCTGAAGGAACTAATGTCCAAAAGCAACATATTTTGTCCTTATGTATTAAAAGCCCAAAATCCATAGTCCTTAAGTGCAATTAAAGCAAACTTCAATGTGACCACCAAATAAAAGGTGAAACTCTTAAGCTGAATTATTCTTTAATATCATCACCAAACCATGCATGAGAAAAATGCATATGTGAAACTAAAGTAAATATTTTGTCTGCCTGGATAAGAAGGACTAGCTTTTCCCTAGTTAACTAAATAGTCTAACCAATGGCTAACTGGATGGCTAAAGGGACAGTGGCAGAATTGCCAATGTTTCAAAGACTGAGAATAAAAAAAGAAAACACTTTTACACTAAACTATACAGACTGTGATTTTATATTGAGTCAGGAGTATCTTCTGGTTGGGCCAGAAGCTGCTCTAGGATCTTGCTGTGATAAGAGAATCATCTCTGTGTCTGTGGCAATAAAAGGCCCGGGAGGCAGGGATTGCAGCTGATATGCCCTGTGAGCCTTTCCACGCTGGACTGAGAGTACAGCATGTTCAGGAGCCTCCTCTTCTCACTTTCCATTACTCAGGGCATGTATATTTCCAGCACCTGACAGTGCCAGTCGCTGAAAAGACATTGAATACTATAGTGTTTCATAAATTCATGAAATTAATAGGCATTTGCTGTTATGGAACAAAACTAGCCAGCATCCACAGCAAGGTAAGAACAGTCAACCAAATGGTACATGGTATTTCTGTTTATTCTTCTCTCATTAAGGAAAATTATTCTAGGTACTGCTTCTCCTTTGATTACAACCACTAGCAAATGAAGCCAGGCTGCATGGCTCAGCTCCTGGTATACATGAGACATGCAGGGTTATTTGGGTTGGATTCTGATTTCACAAATCTTATCACAAGCAATAAGCATGATTAAAAATTTTAGTCATCTAGAAAGCTAAAGCTACTTGTTTTTCTTTTTCTGAAGCTTCTGGGGTGAGGGAAAACAAATGTTTTATATCAATAACCAAGAAAATAAAGTCAGAAGTTTCAGGCCACTTCTTCAGTTCCTGCCCTTCCCCATCTCTCTTGCCCTCTGGGTAGCTTCCTTCACACTGGTTTTCTCTTCTGCCCCAGCACCTGCCAGAGAAGAAGCAGATGCTCATCTTGGCTAGCCCTACTTGGCCACAGCAGGCATTCTGGTCTCTCTGCTGCCTGCATCCTGTGCATGCCCAGGCATTGCGTCAGAACTCCAAGAGCTAAAGCACAGCCTTCCCAAGTCAGTCAGATGCAGTCAGCCCTCCAAAAGATCAGTCATGACATTCTGCTCCCTCTGATCTTCTCCACCCAGGAATCCCTGTTCACATTCCACACTGTCCCCTACCCTAGTGCCCTAAGATCATGATGCTCCTCCTTCATCACTTCAGGTAAGCCCTGAGATTGCTGCAACCCAGGGCCAAGGCATCTGTCTCGTGACCTCTCTGGCTGGGCTGCTTGCTTGAAGAAGGCAAGGTAAACTTGCCTGGGGAGGGAAGCTAGTGGGATCATATCCTCTCAGCCATTAGCATCAATTCCCAGGGACTCAGGAGCTCCACACGCCCCTATAAATTCGAGTTGCCTCTCCTCCTGAACCTCATCCTTCTCTTCCTTCTCTTGCCATCTGCCTCCTGCCATCCTTTGCCCAGCTGTCCTAACCTCTCCTCCAATCCCAGTATTGTCTCTACTTCTTCAATGCCCAGCCTTGACTTGGTAACCCTTCCCTGACAATCCCACAATAGTTTGGACTTCTGTCTTATCAGGTTCCTGCAAAATGAGATTGAGGTGGAAATCCACATGCAGGAAGTTTATTGATGGGTCCTCTCAGGATCAATATGCAAAAGACCAAAGAAAGCAGGACTAGGCAGAGGGAGAAGTTGATTGTGATACAGTCACATAGAAATCTCATTCCAATCCTATGGGGAGCTATGGATCTGAGATGGCCATTCAGAGTGTTCCACTTTGAAACACAGACTGCCCTTGAGGAGAGGACATGCTCTTGGGTGAGGCTGCTTTCTTCTAACTAGGGCAATTCCTAGAGAGAAACTCAACTGACACCCATCTGCAGCCAACACTCCCAGCAACTGGAGGACAGAATGCCTGAATCATAAAGGGAGATCTGGATAGCACAGCACAGCATCCTCTGCACACTGACAGCATTACAATGCAGAATCTTTGTTCTTTCATTTATCAAGAGGACAAAGCCCTGGAGATACATCAGTAGGCAGCTCTCACTACACTGTGAGCCTTTCAAGGACAGAAACCATCTCTTTTCTCTCTGCACCTGATATGTAATGATCACACAATAAACAATTGCTGAATGAATTAATGATGTGATTGCAGAGGGCCTGATAAATAACTCTTCTTTCCCCCATCCAAGTCCAAAATAACTTGAAAGACAGACAAATCAGACCTATGGAGGCCAAAATGTCACCTTTATTACTAGCAAGAGATGCTGCTAGAGAATATGGATTCCATTTGTGGGAACGTATAAGAAATAAATAATAGGAAATCTCAAAGTTAGAAAGACTTTTCCACCTAGTCCTAAGGAGTATGGGAAAACCACAGACCTACCCCAAGTACATGGGAGGGCAGAAAAGAGCCATCTTCCCTGGGACTCTAAGTAGAGGAAAAAGCTGGATTGAGAAGAATGCTCAGTCTGTTCTCCCACAATTTACTATGAGAGATAAGTCACCCTCCTCCCCTGCAAAGGGAATGGAAGGGAAAGAGCAGGGCATTAGCCTAGTGGCACCCCCTTCATGAATATGGATGCACCAGGATTAGGGAAGCTTTTTACCCCTAATAAATATGCACTGGCCAGACCCAGCTGAGAGCTGTCCAGTTCCCGATTCCAATTATTACTAAAGCCAGGTCCACCCACAACCCTGTATTTGCCTGAGCCAATGTTGCCCTCTTGTTCCCCCTGATAGCAAGTGCTAACAGGATTCTCCCACAGCCTTGACTTCTTACCTAATATAAATATAAAAACCTAAGAAAAAGTTAAACATATTAATAGAGATTCACAGTGTGAGTAATTTAGGCTTAAGTCACTGGTGGTAAATTTGGAGCATGTGTGGTTACTATGGAAATAATTCTCCTCTAACTTCCTGTACTGGGTACTAGGAAAACATTTTCCTTGAAACTCCAGGTAATCTCTGGCATGAGGCCTGTGGCCAAATGCCAGGGAAAGCCACCTTTGGGGTAATGATAATATAATACTCTTGACTGGATTACAAGATTGGGAATTGGCAGCATTCAGATATGAGTCAAACAGAATGAATTCAGTCTACGGTAGTAAAAATAAATCAGATTTCTCTCCAGTACTGTACTGGCCACAAAAGGTGCATAACTCAGGCCCAGAAGAATGAGAAAATTAGGTTTGCATAGGAACTTAGGGCAGAGAGAGGAGGCAATACGGTTTCTAGTCAAGGCTCCAAGCCTGAAAAGAATCCCAATTTATGTCCTCTTGACAATGGCTTCTCTCCTTACAATTAAGGTTGGCAAAGGTCTGGCTTAATGTTTGGGGAGACCAGATAGTTTCACAAATTGCTTACTTAAACGGCAAGCTAGAGCTTTCATTTCCCAGAGATTTGGGAGCATTTGCATTCCTATACATTGAATTGCAGCTGGAAGAGGAACTCCAGAATCTAAACTGCTCCCTTGACTCAAATCAAAGCCAGGACTAAGCTCCCAGTGACACATAGCTTTCTAGAGAAATACTGACAGAAGGGAAGGCTACATCCCATACCTCTGGGTTGTGAGCAGAGAATATTAATATAAGATGTATATTAATACAAATTAAGATTAGTCACATATTCCTGTGTTTGTAATAAAGGACCACAATGTTCTCTTTCCTAGGCACACCTGTCTCCCTCTGGAACCTGGTTCTAACCCCAGCTGCATCTTGGATAAGCCCTAAGACTTGGAGTAAATTACTAGCCTATCTGGATTTCTCAATTTCATCATTTGTAGAATCATCTGACAATGATAGCTCAAGTCACTTTCTATTCTAGAATAATATGCCTACAACATGGGAATGTCTACTGCTAAGCATAAGTACTTGTTAAATGAAGTAATAAATAAGAGAAAAAATGATCAAATGAAAAAATACATTAATAAGTGGAAGCTCAGTAACTTGATAGAAATATCTCTGCCCATTCGGCCATTCTTAATCAGGTTTGTGCAAGAGAATTTGCCTTAAAGCTCTAAGGCAGCCACAGTATGGAATGAATTAACTTCTCTCTATGCATCTACAATCGTACTAGCTAAGTACCAACTTTAGGATAATTGAGAAGGTTACACAAATCATTGTTCATGTTCTGTAGTCCCAGTTGAGAATGACTGTATGACTATTGAATAGCCAACCAATTTGTCAAGAGCCAGAATTTGCAGAAATGTCCATGAATTAACCAAGTCCATCAGCAAGTTCTACACGTGCTGTGTGATCTGGAGACTGGTCCCTTCACCATCCCCACATTATAGTACATATAGACATGTACATGTGGGCTCAAGAGACAGAAAGTCTAGAGTTCTTATCCCAATCCAACCTTGTTGTGCCACCCACAAGCATGCAGCTCCAAGCAAACTACTTCATCTCTTAGAGTTTTGATATCCATTTTGTCTTAATTTGGGATCCTCGAAGCACAGATCCTAAAATAAGGATTTTGGTACAAGTAGTTGATTTTGGAGCTGGCCCAGAAAAGCATGGGGTTTCTCAGCTTTGGCACTATTGACATTTTGGGTCAGATCTTTCTTGTGGGGGACAGTTCGAGCACTGTAGAATGTTAAGCTGCATCCCTATGCTCTACTACTAGATACTAGTAGCAACCCTCCCGCTCCAGTTGTGATAACCAAGAATGTCTCCAGATACTGCCAAATGTCCTCTGGGAGAAAAAAATCACCCCCAGTTGACAACCACTGATATGGTGGACGGTATTATCTTTGGCCCAGATTTCCTCATTAGGATATACTACCCTAGCATTTGGGAGAGTTGGATACTGACTGATCACAAAGGAACCCCCTTCTGGAAATTGCCCTTGGTTGAAGAGTACTGCCTCACATCCCAGGTTATGCCTCTTCCCTAGGGGCAACCTATATCCAATGACTGGTCAGTGCAGGGGCCCTAAGGCCCAGCCCCCTTACCTCAAGGCAGGACAACTATGAAAGGCCATCCCAACTCTAGAGCTTGCTGGGGAATCAGCAAATTCTTTATTGCAACGGCATCCTTGTCTTGTTCAGATCTTAGAGGAAAGGCTTTCCATTATTCCCCATTCAATGTGATGTTAGCCGTGGGTATGACATATGTAGCCTTTATTGTTTTGAAGAGTGTTCCTTTTATACCAAGTTTGTTGAGAATTTTTATTGTAAAGAAATGTTGGATTTTATCAAATGCTGTCTCAGCATCCATTGATATAATCATATAGTTTTTCTTCTTGATTCTGTTAATCTGATACATTACATTTATTGATTTGCATATGTTGAACCATCCTTGTATCTCTGGGATGAGTCTCACTTGATCATGATGAATGATCTTTTTAATGTTCTGTTGAATTTGATTTGTGTATTTTGTTGAGAATTTTTGCATCTGTGCTCATCAGGGGTGTTGGCCTGTAATTTGTTGTGGCTGTTGTTGTTGTTGTTGTTGTATCCTTGTCTGGTTTTTCAGTCAAGGTAATGCTAGTGTCATAGGACAAGTTTGCCTCAATATTCCCTCATCTTCAATTTTTTTGAATAGTTTGAATAGAATTTCTATTAGTTCTCCTTTAAATGTTTGGTAGAATTCAGCAGGGAAACAGTCAGGTCCTGGAATTTTCTTTGATGGGAGATATTTTATTATTGCTACAATCTCAGTACTTATTTTTGGTCCGTTCAGGTTTTTTATTTCTTCATGGTCCAGTCTTGGTAGGTTGTATGTCTCCAGGAATTTATTCATTTCTTCTAGGTATTTCAATTTGTTAACATATAGTTATTTACGATAGTCTCTAATTATCTTTTGTAATTCTGTGATATTAATTATAATATCTCCTTTTTGCCTCTGATTTTTTATCTGTTTGGGTCTTTTTCTTTCTTAGTTTATGTAGGTAAAAGTTTGTCAATTTTGTTTATCTTTTCAAAACACAAACTTTTTATTTAATTAATCTTTTGTATTTTTGGTCTCAACTTTATTTATTTCTGTTTTGATCTTTATTATTTCTTTCCTTCTACTAATTTGAAGTTTGGTTCATTTTTCTTTCTCTAATTCCTTGAGGTGCACCATTAGGCTGTTTATCTGAAGACTTCCTGTTTTCTAATGAAGAGTTTGTTGCTATAAACTCCTCTCTTAGTGCTGCTTTTGCTGTATCGTCCTGGTATGTTGGGTTTCCATTTTCATTTGTTCAAGCAATTTTTAAATTTCCTTTTTACTTTCTTCGTTGATCTATTCATTGTTCAGCAACATTTTAACTCCCATGAATGTGTACCGTTTTCAACATTCCTTCTGTTATTGAGTTCCAGTTTTATTCAATTGTAACCAGAAAAGATATTTGATATGATTTTGATTTTTTTTAATTTGTTAAGACTAGTTTGTGACCTAACATATGGTCTACCCCAGAATATGTTCCATATATTATTGAGAAAAAGGCATAATCTACAGCTGTTAGATAAAGTATTCTGTAAATGTCTGTTAGGTTCATTTACTCTAGAGTGCAGTTTACTCCAGTGTTTCTTTGTTGATTTTCTATCAAAATAATCTGTCTATTGCCATAAGTGGGGTATTGAAGTTTCCTACTATTAATGTATTGCAGTCAATCTCCCTTTTAGGTCTTTTCAAATTTGTTTTATATATTTGAGTGTTCCAGTATTAGATACATATTTATAATTGTTATATCGTCTTACTGTGTTGATCCCTTTATCATTATATAACGGTCATCTTTGTGGTTTTTTTAAAAAAACTATTCTTGGTTTAAAGTCTATTTTATATGATATAAGTATAGCTACTTCTGTTCTTTTTTGTTTCCATTTGAATGGACTATTTTTTGCCATCTCTTCATATTCAGTCTGTTTGTGTCTTTATAGGTGAAGTGCATTTCTTACAGACAACATATAATTGGGACTTGTTTTTTATCCATTCAGCCACTCTCCCTTTTAATTGGAGAATGTAATCTGTTTTCAAGACATTATTAATAAGGAAAGATTTATTATTGCCATTTTGTTACTTGTTTTCTGCTGGCTTTGTGGATCCTTTCTTCCTTTTGTTTTCCTCTCTTACTTTCTTTGTGGTAAAGTGGTTTTCTCTGGTAGGATATTTGGATTCCATGCTACTGATTTTTAGTGTATCCATTACTGGTTTTTGCTTTGTGATTACCATGAGGCTTACAAAAAAATTTTTGTAGTTATAACAGGTTATTTTAAACTGATAGTGACCTAGCTTTGATTGCAAAGAAAAGTAACAAAAACAAACTCTATACCTTAACACAATCCCTCCTACACATTTTGACTTATGGATGTTTCAATTTACACCGTTTTTATTGCCTAGCTCCTAACTAATTATTGTAATCATTATTGATTTTAATAGTTTTGCCTTTTAGTCTTCATACTTAAGATGCAAGTGGTTTACTTACCCCATTTACAATAGTAAAGTATTCTGAATTTGTCTATTTTTTCACCAGTGAATTTAGTATCTTCAGATATTTTCTTGTTACACATTAGAATCCATTTAGCATTTAGAATCTCTTTAGCATTTCTTGTAAAACAGGTGTGGCGTTGATGAATTCCCTCAGCTTTTGTTGGTCTGGGGAGGTATCTCTCTTGTTTAAAGGATAGCTTTCCTGGGTACAGTATTCTTGGTTGTCAATTTTTTTCCTTCAGCATTTTGAGTATAGCTTCCCACTCTCTCCTAGTTTTCAGGGTTTCTGCTGAGATACCTGCTAAAAGTCATGTTGGAGCTCTATTGAATCTAATATGCACCTTTTCTTTTGCTGATTTGAGTATTCTTTTTTGGTCTTTAATTTTTGCTAATTTGGTTATAATGTGCCTTGGTTGGGTTGAATTTGGTGACCATTGAACATTCTGTACCTGGATGATGTCATCTTTTTCCAGATTTGGGAAATGTTCAGCCATTATTTCCTTAAATATACTTTCTAGGGCTTTTTATCTCTCATGTCCTTTAGGAATATTTATTACTTGGAAGTTAGTTCACTTGATGGTATCCCATAATTCTCATAAGCCATTTTTACCCTCTCTGACTCTTTTTACTTCTTGCTTCCCTTATTGGGCAATTTCATATATTCTCATCAAGCTTTCTCATTCTTTCCCCTGATTGATCAAGTCTGCTGTTGATGCTTTCTAATGAGTTTTTCTTTCCTTTTTTTTTTTTTTTTTTTTTTTGAGACAGAGTCTTTCTCTGTCACCCAGGCTGGAGTGCACTGGTGCAGTCTGGCTCACTGCAACCTCTACCTCCCAAGTTCAAACAATTCTCCTGCCTCAGGCTCCCAAGTAGCTAGGGCTACAGGCAAGCACCATCATGCTGGCTAATTTTTGTATTTTTAGTAGAGACAACGTTTCACCATGTTGGCCAGGCTGGTCTCAAACCCCTGACCTCAAGTGATCCACCCCCCTCAGCCTCCCAAAGTGCTTGGATTACAGGCGTGAACCACCATGCCCAGCCTAGTTATTGTATTCTTTATTTCTAGGATTTCTATATGCTTCATTTTTAATTGTTTCTAATTATTTGTCAAATTTCTCCTTTTGTTCCTGAACTGTTTCCCAAATTTTATTTAGTTTTTTCTATGTATTTATTTTCTTGTTATTCTCTCAACTTTTATAAGAGAATTATTCTCAATTTTCTGTCCAACATTTCATACCTCTTCCATTTTTCTGAGTCTATTGCTAGAGCTTTGTTGGTTTCTTTTGGTGGTGTCATGTTTCCCTGAATTTTCCCAATTCTTGTATCTTTACATTGATTCCCATGCATTTGAGGTCACAGTCATCTCTTCTGCTTTTTACAGGTGTTATTTGGTGGTGTTAGAACCCTTACTACCTCGTATCGGAACTTACACACTGCCCTGTTGTTTCTTCTCATTCTGGGGAGAGCTTATGGTGAGCACCAGAACTAAAACACTGCACTGGAACTAACTCAATACACTGCCAGTGTTTCCCAGTCTGGGAAAGACTTATAGTGAACAACAAAAGTTAAATGTTTCCTCAAAACTATATTGCTGCTGTGATGTCATTTCCCAGTCTGCAGAAGATTTAAGTGGGAACTGGAAATTAATCTCAAACTTTTAGTTGTTTCTGGGCCACGGGAAGGCTCCACATTAGCACCCGGTGATACACCCAAATGTCGTTTTGAAAGGTAATCCCCAGTGTTGGAGGTGGAGTCTGGTGGGAAGTGTTTGGATCATGGGGGATGGGGTAGGACCTCTCATGAATGACTTAGGCCATGCCCTTTGTGATAAGTGAGCTCTCACTCTGAGTTCACACAAGATCTAGTTGTTAGAAATGTGTGGCACCTCCCCATTCCCCACCACACCTTCTCTCTCTCTCTTTGTCTCTCTCTCTCTCTCTCTCTTTCTCTTTATCCTGCTTTCACCATGTGATATGCCTGCTCTGCCATAAGTAAGTTTCCTGAGGCCTCCCCAGAAGTGAAGCAGATACTGGCATCATGCTTATATAGCCTGTAGAACTGTGAACCGATTAAATCTCTTTTCTTTATAAATTACACAGCCTCAGGTATTTCTTTATACCAATGCAAGAATGGCCTTACATACCTGGGCTTTGTGAAAAGTCCATACAGGGATTTGGGCCTTCCAAGAAATTGTGTCCCTGTAGCACTACAGTACCATTAGTCTCTTAAAAGTGGCATCCCCACTGATCAAAGGGCAGAGTAGCCACCAAGAGCTACATGACAGCTGCTGCTATCAGCACCCTTCTCTCCATCCCAATTCACCCCAGGTAGTTCGGCCCTCCTGGTACTCCCAATGATTCTAGTGGGATGAGACTGCAGTGGGCCTCCCGTAAGATTCCCAGATCAGGGAAGAAATCAAATGTCCACTTCTAATTTCTTCCTCTCACCTTGGAAACTCTGGGTCTAGGGAAAATTTCTGTGAATGTCATTATGCTGGTTTTGGGGAGGGAGTGGTACAATCCGAAATGACCAAGTCTCTTACTAGCCACAGCTTCTCTCAATTCTGTGGGCCCAAGGAGTTTCTCTGCTTTCCCCATGAGCTCTGGTAAAATCAGGGTGGTATTCTTATATTTGAATAATTTCTAGTTGTATTTTGTGGGAGGGTGATCCTAGGGGCTCTTCTATTCTGCCATCCTGCCAATGTCTGTCCCCTAAAATGGAATTTTAGGAGCTGGATCCCCCATCAGTTGGCTGGCAATAAGTACCTCATCACTGGTGGTAGGTGGAGTACTGAGAGCTCTGGCATGTTGACATTGCAATTGTCGAAACTGTCACCTGTTCTAAACGGGATGAGATTCCTGCAGAAGGAAATGCACTGGCTGGTGAATAGATAAAGCATTAAGAGGTGCAGGGCAACTGAAGTAGTAATTAGAAGTACAATAAAATCAGATGGCTGCTGCTGGGTGCTATAAATTCATTACAGAAAGACAATGAAATGTTGAGGTGATTCATCATTATTAAAAAGGAAGGAAGGAGAGTCAGAGGGTTTCCTTGTCAGCGAGCAAAGAGACTCTCATCTCCTGCAGCCAGAGGACAGAAAAAACTTAATTACAAGGTTGTGGAACTCCACAGAAGGCTGACATCCAAACTGCGGCAAGGCGGCAAGGCTGCAGTGTCTACTTAACGCTCTGACTGGGAAGGAATGGAACCCTGATACCCGGGTGGAAACAACTGGGTCAATGCACCGAGGAACTTTGAAACACAGGATCCTCCTGAACCTCCTGGACCTGAAGGAGTAGACCATTCTTCCGAGTTACAGGCTAGCACTCCACCTTATCCCCTACCACTTTACTTGAAGAAGTTTAAGTGCAGAGGTCCTCAAGTGCAAGACAACAAATGATCCCCTCAGAATCTCACCCCACCTCCTCTTCTGGCCACCAGAACAATAATGAGGGTCAAGTCACAACATGATAAATCCAGGAAAGCACTAGGCCTGCTATTAAAGGACCATAGGCCAAAGAAGATGCTAGTCCTCACCAAGATGCATCACCAGGAGCCAGGAAAGTCTGTATAGGACTGGATCCCGAGGGCCTGGATCAAGGGGACAGAATATAAAGTTGGATAAGAAAGTTCATTGATATGGGAAAATGATGTAACACTCTGGCAACCACAGGAGATGGTGTTGATTTGCATCTTAGATGGCTCCTGAAAGCTTGAGGAAATTGATGGCTCACCCTAAGTGAGATACAAATGCCAGAACTTCCTCCAGACAGTGGAGGAAAGGGTCAAAAGGCTCAGAGAAGGAAGTGTGCGGCGTTGTTATAGTCCTTGTGGTGGGCACACCGTTACATGACCCTCAATGAGCCATGCCCTTGTATAATCCCTCCACTTGAGTGTAGACAGAACCTGTGACTTGCTTCTAGCCAATAGTGTCTGGCAAAGGTAATGGGATAGTCATTCTGTGATTATGTTACATTACACAATACTCCAGCTTGGCATCCTGGAATGAGAGATTCTCCTGCTGGCTTGAAGAAGTGAGCTGCCATGTTGTGAGAGGCCCTACAGGAAGGAACTGCAGATCACCTCTAGGAATTGAGAGCAGCACCCAGCTGAGCATCAGCAAGAAAACAAGGACTTCAGTCCTACAACCACAAGGAACTGAATGCTGCCATGAGTTTGAAAGAGGATCCCATGAGTTTGAAAGAGAATCCTGAGCTCCAGTTAGGAGTGCAGCCTGGCCAACACTTTGACTGTAGCCTTATAAGACCCCGAACAAAGGACTTCAGGTAAGCCATGTCCAGACTTCTGACCTCCAGACACTGTGAGAAAATAACTGTATGTTATTTTAAACTGGTAATTTTGCGGTAAGTTGTTATGTAGCATAGGTAACTAATATACCCCTTAAGGCTGGAAAACCCACCAGCCAGTAATGTCCTCCATGGGATGGCATAGAGGGTGCCTCATTTACCACAGTAATGAGAAATACATCCATGAGGTGGGGCACCAGCATTACTGGAATGTTCAGTGGTAGTCATCCTCTGTGGGTCACAGCTGATGCTATTACAGACCCCCTACTAGCAAATGGACTGATTGGGTTTCAAAATAATGAAAGCCATGTAGCAATGTTGGAGTATCAAAAGCAAAGTGGTCACAATTACGTAATGAGTGACAAGGTTAAAATGTCAGCCATGGGCCAGGCGTATTGGCTCATACCTGTAATTCCAGCACTTTGGGAGGCAGAGAGAGGCAGATCACAAAGTCAAGAGATTGAGACCATCCTGGCCAACATGGTGAAACCCCATCTCTACTAAAAATACAAAAATTTCCTGGGTGTGGTGGCACACACCTGTAGTCCCAGCTACTCAGGAGGCTGAGGCAGGAGAATCTCTTGAACTCAGGAGGTGGAGGTTGCAGTGAACTGAGATCATACCACTGCATTCCAGCCCGGTTACAGAGCAAGACTCCATCTCAAAAAAAAAAAAAATGTCAGCCATGGAGCCTGATCCACAAAGTTCTAGAGGTATTTGGAGTGAAAAAAAAATGTGTGTAGGATTTACAAGATCAAATAAGAAAAATTACTGCATGAAAACTCCAGTGTTCTATGGCAGTGGTCTCCAACATTTTTGGCACAAGGGACCAGTGTTGTGGAATACAATTCTTCCATGAACAGGGACGGGATGGAGGAGGAGTGGGTATGGTTTCGAGATGAGACTGTTCCACCTCAGATCAACAGCCGTTAGATTCTCATAAGGAGTGTGCAACGTAGATCCCTCGCATGTGCAGTTCACAATAGGGTTCCTGCTCCTATGAGAGCCTAATGCTGCCACTGATCTGACAGGAGGCAGAGCTCAGGTTGTAATGCTCACTCACCTGCCACTCACCGCCTGCTGGGCAACCCAGTTCCTAACAGGCCATAGACAGGTACTGGTCCACGGCCCGGGGGTTGGGGACCCCAGTTCTATGGCAATTCCAGGCTATTCACAGCAGAGAACAACACACCATGCAAAAAATAATTCCTCACATGCTAGTAAAGATGGAGCCTACAACCATGGACATCAAATGATCATGTAGCCATCATGAGCAGGATTCCCATCATGAGCTGGATTCCCATCATGAGCTGGGTTCTACCATACCCAGGAAGTCAAAAGGCAAGGGAACCCTGCAGTAATCCACTGCCACATGGAGGCAGCACATCCACAATCAGGCACTGACAGGGTCAGAGGGCGTAAATAAGCCACACAAGCAGTTGGCCCAGGCCCCAGCTACACAAAGGTGCATTAATAAATGGACTACAGCTGTGGAGAACTGGGGCTTATGCTTCCTGGGTATCCCCTGAGAGCCTCTATAGAATACACCTCAGAAAGTTTCCATCAGGGGTAAAGAAACTGGGGTATTTATCCACCTATTGCCTGCCTTCTTTGTTTGAAGATTTCTCCTGGGAATTAATCACTGGCACTTCAGATCTCTTCCCCAACCCCAACACATGGGCTGATCATGATGCTTCCACCAGAGAACACTCTCAGGCAGTGAGACGAAGATGCCTGAGTTAGAAGCCCCTTGGCCTGGATGAAAACTGTCCACCAAAGCTTCTGGTGACCTCCTTGGTGGATGAGTGCTGATAACAAAAAAAAAAAAAAAAAAAAAAAAAAAAAAAAACCCTCTGTAAAATATTTAAGGAGGTTTATTCTGTTATTCTGACCATGGCCTGGGAAACAGTCTCAAGAAAGCCCAAGACTGAATTCTCAAGAAACCCAAGGGGACTAAATTACAGTTTAGTTTTATACATTTTAGGAAAACAGAAGTTACAGGCAAAGACATAAATCAATACATGTAAGGTATACATTGGTTTAGGCTGGAAAGGGAGGACATCTCGAAGAGGGGGCTTCCAGGTCATAAGTGGGAGATGATAGATAGATAGATAGATAGATAGATAGATAGATAGATAGATAGATAGATAGATAGATAATTTCCCATATATTATACATATATTTCTAGATAGATAGATATCTCCTATATATTATACATAAGTTTCTCTCTGCTGTTTTTTTTTATATGGATATATGTGAAGGGAGGGAGAGATTTTTAAATCAAGTAGCAATAGGATATTACAGTTCATAAAAGGTAAAATTTGTGAGTGTATACACTCTTTCAAAATGTTATCAAGATGGCCTCCTCACAAATATTAAGGGGGCACTTAACAAATAAAAACAGGGCAGCGTTTCTTCTTGTTTACCCAACATAAATAGCACTTGCTCTTGCTACTGAGCCGTCAGCTGGTTGCACGATTGTATCATAGCAACATTCAGCCAGAGAACCTTCCAGAGCATTGAAACATCCTTCTGGGTGGCTACAGTTGTCCTAGCAGCAAGATGGAACAGAACAAAAACTCCCAACTGAGTGACTGGTGTACTGGGCCTTAGAGACCTGAATCTGCCACAAACTGGATGTATGACCTAGTAGCCTGGACTATATCCATTCCTTCATTTATTTAACAGATATTTACTGAGCATCTCCTAGGTGTCCAGGCTCAGAGCCACTGTGCAGGGAACGATCTCCAAAGTCTTTTTCAAGTCTAACTGGAGACTCAGAATGGCACATTTGTAGAGATATGGAAACATTTATCAAAATCAACATCCCCCAACATAGCCAAACCCTTGATCCTCTTGTAAATGACCCTCTTGCACAACGTCTTTCTTTGTAAAAAGAACGCAGTTGTTCTGAGTCCTCTCCTTGCCCACGGAGAACAGTTCACAATGGAAATGGGAAAGGATGGAAGTGCGTTTGTCTGGGGCGGCTGAGTCAGCCAGACTCCTCCCAGCTCCTAGTCCAGTCTCTCCTGTCTTCTCCAGGGAGGCACGCCCTATCTGCCACTTTGTGGGCTGTGGAAGCTGATTAGCATTTTGCACACTTCAGCAAACTGAGCTTTGGAATCTCACTTGTCCCCTCAGCAAAATATCCGGTGGAAGAGGAAAAGATTTGAATGCAAAGAACAATTGCATAATTTGCCTAAGTCCCAGGACAGAAACGCCACATGACTTTGCTAGTTCGCGTCTTCTCTTTTGCCCTTTTCCCAGCAAGCCTCGAGAAGTAATCCCACAGCCTAGCAACTAATCCCACACGTGACCTTTTGGCAACTGAGGATGCTTTCTTCACATGCGGGAAAACTGCAACGCGGCTCCAAATTAAAATGCCTTTTGCCTCTCATTACCATATTAAAGGGCTTGAGGTTGTGAGATGAGAGTGCGCTTAAACTGCACAAGAAAAAGAAAAGGTGATTCTTTTATATTCTGTACCTGACCTACACTTCTTCATGAGCCTCATTTCATAGAGGAGCAAGGGAAAATAATAAACTCACCAACTGAAGGCCTCTCAACCTCTTCCAGTTTAAAACAGACTCTTTCAAGCTGAGTTGCTGAGAAGCAATTGCTCAGTTTTTCAGGGTTTTTTCATGCCTGGGTGCAAAGGAAAGCTTTTATCTTGCAGTAGCTACAGACGAGACCTCAGATGTAAGACCTCCTTCTTGGAAGGCGAATCTTCCCTAGGCGGGAGCTGAGCTGGGCTGGTCTCTGGGACCCAGCACAGGTATCTCCTCTGGCACAGTGAGTCTCTCCCCATCCTTTGGGACAAGAAGCTGGCACCTGCTGCTGACATGTGTGGTTCTGGCCCTTTCCTCCAGTCGAGATGTGTCTGTACAATCCGTACTGAGCCAGGCCTCTGCTGACCCAGCAGTTATTTCAGGCTCCACATCTCCTCTACTGGATTCTTTTCCCACGGCTGTCCTAACAAATTACCACAAACTACATGGCTGAAAACAGCAGAAATGTATTCTTTCACATTTCTGGAGGCCAGAAGTCCAAACTCAAAGTGTTGCTAGGGCCACTGATCCTCCAAAGGCCCTGGAGAAGAATCCTTCCTTGCCAGTTCCATCTTTGGATAGCTCCTGGCCTTCCCGGGCTATGGCAGCACCACTCCAAAGTCTGCCTCCATCTCCACATGGCCTTCTTCCCTGTGTCTCTGTGCCTCGAATCTCCCTCTTCCTTTTTTTTTCATAAAGACACTACTCATTGGATACAGGACCCCCCCTAAATTCAGAATGATTTGTCTCTGTACCTCAAATCTCCACCTCTTTTTTTTTTTTTCATAAAGACACTACTCACTGGCTATAGGACCCACCCTAAATTCAGAACGATTTTATTTCAAGATCCTTAATTACATCTGTAAAGACTTAATTACATCTGTAAAGATTTATTTCCAAATAAGGTCACATTCATAGGTACAAAAGATTAGGACTTGGACATATCTTGTGGGGGGCCACGAGTCAACCCAGTACACCCTCCAAGGACCATCTAGGAACTACTAATTCCATTTCCCCTCTTATCCCCGTTTGCAGGCTGCAGAGAATCAGGAGTGCTGGTTCATCCATTGAGGTGTGTCCCTCAGCTATTTGTCACCCACTGCTCAGGTGCCATGGTGAGGCTGGACTTCTCTGTACATCCTGAGAAACCTAGACAAGAGTTGTTTCTGCTCTAAGATGCATTAAAATTTATCTGGAGTTTCAAGCAAACCTTCCAATTCCCTGCTTCTCTATCCTGCCTCATCCACCTTTCTCCCCTACATTCAGCCTCATCTTCCCCCTCCCTTGGAGGAATGTCCTAAAAGTAAAATGAACTCAAATTCAGAAAACCTGAGTTTGAACTCCAGTTCAGACATTTATGAACTATCTATCCTTAGGCAAATCACTGCCCCTGTTCTGAATTATTCAATGCCAGGCTCCGACCATGACAGAGACACCCAGACCTTCAATCCCTATGTTCAAGTCAATATGCCCCTTTCCACCAAGGAGAAGTCGGCTGCCACATAATGTTCACTGAGCCACGGCTCCAGCTGCCCTGATGACTCCACTTAAGGGGAGACAGGCCATCCTCCAACCCTGCCTGCAAGGACCACAGCTTGTGAGCTGCCTAAAGGGGCCCCCTGCCCAATTCTCACCACATGACTAAGCAACTTCCCAGTGGCCCCAGCTCAACACTGGGTCATAAGCTTAGCCGATAATCCATCCTCTACTAAGAGACATCCAAGGTCTTTTTCATCATACTTGTCATCCTCAATTATCTCAGGAACCATAGGAAGTCCCATCATTATATGTTTTTTGCTTTTGTTTTGTAGAGATGGGGTTTTGTCATGTGGCCCGGGCTTGTCTCAAACTCTTGGACTCAAGTGATCCATCCACCTCAGCCTCCCAAAGTGCTGGGATTGCAGATGTAACCCACTATGCCTCCATCATCATACGGACACTTATTTTCATACTGCTGATGCATCTGCTAATTAAAACTATCTCCCATCCCTCATCTCCCCTCAGAACCTTACCACAGAGCCCTCTGGAACTCATGCTTTCACCAGCAAACTCCCCTTCCTCCTCAACCTCTTCTCTGAACATTCCAGTCACCTTCCTCCACTAACTAAAATCGAGCCAGTTCCTGATGGTCCCACAGTCTTCTCAAGCAGAAATTATTTTTCTCCCCTAACCCTTAAGGCTCAGGGGCAGTAATACACTGTGGGTGTTGTTCCCACCCAAGTCCCACATTGAAATGTTATCACCACTGTTGGAGATGGGACCAGGTGGGAGGTGATTGGATCATGGAGGTGGGTTTCTCATGAATGGGTTAGCACCCTCCCTTTGACACTGCCCTTGTGATAGTGGGTGAATTCTCAGGAGATCTGATCATTTAAAAGTATGTGGCACCTCCCCCCTCACTCTTACTCTCCTGTTCTGGCCATCTCATGTGCCTGCTCCTGCTTCACCTTCCACCATGAGTAAAAGCTCCCTGAGGCCTCCCCAGAAGCTGAGCAGATGTCAGCATCATGCTTCCTATACAGCCTGCAGAACTGTGAACCACTTAAACCTCTTTTATTTATAAATTACACAGTCTCATATATTTCTTTAGAGCAATGAGAGAACAAACGAATACAGGCAGGTGTCCTCTTGTGCTCCTCATTGTTTCTTCCAACCTATTTTTCCCCCTTGCTCCATTAAAAACAAAAACAAACAAAACCCTCACTTCTTTTGAAGTTTACTTTACCCAGTTTTATCATCACTTCCTCTCATCTTCTCATAATCTCAAGCTCCTCTTCATAATTTACTGATGACTTCAGTGTCTGGCTGCTGGTCCGCCACTTCACAACCCCCTTTATCATTCGCAGTGAGTTTAAAATCACATAAATGACACAGCCAACACACCTGTCTTTCAATTCCTTAGCTCCTTAACGCCAGCCATTTTTCTTTTCCACCCCATCCCAGCCAACCATTCATGTGAAATAAATAAATGGTGGGAGAAGCACGTTTAAAAATGAATTAAACAGCCAAGCATAGTGGCTCACACCCATAATCTCAGCACTTTGGGAGGCTGAGGCAGGCAGATCACCCAAGGCCGGAAGTTGGCCACCCTGGCCAACATGGTGAAACCTCATCTCTACTAAAAATACAAAAATTAGCTAGGTGTGGTGGCACATGCCTGTAATCCCAGCTACTCAGGAGGCTGAGGCACAAGAATGGCTTGAACCCAGGAGGCAGAGGTTGCAGTGGGCCAAGATCACGCCACTGCACTCCAGCCTGGGCAACAGAGAAAGACCCTGTCAAAACAAAAAAAAGAAGGAAGGAAGGAAGGAAGGAAGGAAGGAAGGAAGGAAGGG
>NC_045440.1:126194601-126228599 GCF_002776525.5 Piliocolobus tephrosceles
AAAGAAAGAAAGAAAGAAAGAAAGAAAGAAAGAAAGAAAGAAAGAAAGAAAGAAAGAAAGAAAGAAAGATAGATAGATAGATTATGGAGAGATGAAACCTTTGCTTAAGTGAAGTTAGTGCACAGAAGTGAGGTGGAAGCAGAGTCAGGAAGACCTCTCAGAGGAGGCACCACTGAGGAGAATTTTTATGTATAAGCCAGAGTTAGAAAAAGGTGTATGAAGGAAGTGGATTTTATTTGGAGATAGTAGATATGCAAAGACACAAAGCTGGAATGAATTATGGCAAGAGGTTTATTTGATTACAGTGGAAACTTCAAGGAAGGGAGCACTGAAAAAAGAGGCTTGGAGAAACAGGGAGAGACTAGATAATCATAGGTATTGAATGCCAAGCCAAATAATTTGGACACTAGTCTGAGAATGTTTGGAGCCACAAAGGTTTATTTTGGGTAGATGGCTTCCAACAATGGTCACCAGTGATTCCTTCCCTCCCTGTACACATATGATGCTCTACCTATCAAGAGGTAGGATCCCTTTCCATTCCCCTTGGACCTTGCCTGGCCTCATAACTTGCCTTGTCCTGTACAGTATGACAGAAATGACACAGTGTCATTTCTGGAGTGAAACTTGAAGATATCAGGCAGCTTGCTATAAAGCAGCTCAGATTCCTGAATGACGTGACACCATGTTGGGAGAAAGGCCATGTAAAGGAGTAGGGAGGTGCCAGACATGTGTGTGAGGTCTTCCTGAACCTCTCAGCCCAGCCAAGCTGCCAGATGGACACAGCTGGATGAGTGACTCCCAGCATATACCAAGCAGAACAGAAGAACTGCCCAGCTGAGCCCTGCCTGCATTCTTGACCCACTGAATCATGAGCAATAGTGAATCATTGTTGCTTTCTGGATGATTTTTTATATAGTAGCAATAGACAACTGAAACACATTTCATTTTATCTTCAAAATAGTACAAGGATATAGTATTCCCTCCATTTAGATAGGATGAAAATGAGGCTCAGCAAATCACAGAGCAACAAAGGATTCTAAGAGGCATCCAAGAACACAACCTTTACCAACTGTAGAACCCATGCTCTTTTCACTAAACATAGGGAATAAGCCTAGCATTTATCTAAAATTTTGGATACAGTCAGCCTCTATTCTGATTGATGTGGAGTTCCTTCCAATTACTCAGGCCCTTTTCTTTACTGGTTATTAAACATCTGGAATACTGCGCTTGCCTGGGAGCACAGGATTATGAATCAAGAACCATAATAATCTTTGGAAGATGTTGGAAGTCTTTCCAGTTTATAGAAAATATCCCTCAAGTCTTGTTTTCCTGGCCTTACCAACCTGGTGTATTTTGGATAAAATCAGTACCTGAGGGTGAAGCTCAGAAGTGCCATCTGGTCCTCCCATGTCTCCATGGCACATCTCATACACAGCCAGAAATGGCTGTCAGCAGGAATGTCCTACAGACCAAACAAAAACGCACCCAGTAATAGATGCATATTTCCTTTTCTTTTCCATTTCCCACCTTTCTCTCACTTTATTTCAGAGTTTTTGCTGTCTGTTTTATTACTTGGGAAAGCCCCTTGGAGTATCATTCTGAAGTAAAATTACTTCACTAAATCCAATGTCTTGGTCTTGGAAAAAGTTTTTTTTTCCTGTACTTGAAGGTGGACAGTAAACAATATGCTTCCTCTTTTCCTAATCCTAATTTCCAGCCTTTTCTTATGTCTTCATAGTTAAGGGAGCTAACAAATTGTACCATGCCCCATCATTTACAGAGACTTTGCCTAGAGCTTAGAAGGAGAAACAGATAATTTCTGTTCAAATTTTACTCAACACACTCCCAGAAAAAAAGGTAGTGAATCAGTTATGCTCAGGTAGTTGCCTTCATGTATTTAGGGAGTTGCTCTCCCAGGTTGAATGGTTCCAAGAATGAGATACAAATTATTTAGTTCTACAACATTTTCAGTGCCTGCATCCTGCACACGAGAACTTTCTATGCAGTTTAGCAAAACAAGGTAGGCGTTGACTTTGGAATCAGAAGAACATTCAGGCTCTTCTCAACCCCTTTCAATCAGCCTTTTACCCCCACCATGTAACAAAGTCATCAATGCCTTGTCAAAGTCACTAGTGCCTGCATCTGACCAAGTCCAACAATGAATTTTAATCCTCATCTTACTCAATAGCAGCAACTGACACTGTTGATCCTTCTTTTCATGAAACACTTTTTTCACTGGGCTTTTAGGCAGCCCCACACTCTTTGTTTCCTCTCTTCCAATCTGTCTCTTCTGTCTCTCCCTCACTGGATTCGCCTCTTCCTCCTGACCTATATAGACTGGCAGGCCCCAGGCTCACTTTCAGCCTTCTTGTGTCCTCTTTCTGTTCTTATTCTCTATGTGATCTCATCCAGTCCGTGGCTTCAAAGTCAGTGTACATGCTGAGGACTCCCACATTTTATCTTCAAATCCATTGTTTCCCTTATTAGAAATGTCCAAAATGGAATTCCTAATTTTCCCCCTTAACGCTGCTCCTCCCTCAGATTTCTACAACTCAGCAAATAGTACAAATCCTTCACCAAGGTGTTCAAACCAAAACCCTGGAGTCCATCTTAAAACTCTTCTATCTTTCATACCCCACATTTATTCAATCAGCAAGTCCTTTTACCACCTCAACTGCTTCCACTCTAGACCAAGCCAGCTTCATTATTTTTTACTGAGACAAGTTCTCACTCTGTCACCCAGGCTGGAGTGCAATGGTAAGATCACAGCTTACTGCAGCCTTGAGTTCCTGGGTTCAAGCGATCCTCCTGCCTCAGCCCCCCAAGTAGCTGGGACTACAGATGCGTGCCACCATGCCTGGCTAGTGTGTGTGTATATGTGTGTGTGTGTGTGTGTGTGTGTGTGTGTATTTTTCATAGAGACAGGGTTTCACCATATTGCCTAAGCTGGTCTTGAACTCCTAAGCTCAAGTGATCCACCTGCCTTGGCCTCCCAAAGTGCTAAGATTACAGGCATGAGCCACTGCACCCAGCCACTGGCTTCATTTTTACTCTGATTATTGCAATAACCTCCTGTGGTTTCCAAGAATTTTCTTCTCCTTCCCCACCCCACTGATACTAGGGTTACCCACATGTCTTGCTTTGGTCAGTGAAATGTAATGGAAACGATGTTTGTCACTTCCAGGCAGAAGAACTTCAGAAGCAGCATGTGATTCACTGTAATCTCTTTTGTCTCTTCCATGAGACCATCAATGGCTCCAGATGGGGCTACTTCATCAACCTGGGTCCTAGAGTGAAGATAATGTACAACAGACCTGCAAAACCTGGAGCATTGTTCCTGAGACATTACTCAGCCCGTCCCGATGAACACACCTACCACTTGACTGTCTACTTCCACATCACCGCCCTCCCCAACATTCACCCAGTAAATTCTCCACATAGTAGTCAGAGGGATATTTTGCAAGGGTAAATTAGATCATGTCATTTCCCTACTCCAAGTCCTCCAAAGACTTCCACTTAACTTAGAATAAGATCCAGTTTTCTCATCTTGTCTATAAACCCCTTTATGGCTGAGTTCTAGCTCACCACATTGACCACATCTCTTGTTCCCTTCCTCTCACTCTTTTCTGACACTGAGAGGTCCACACTGGCTTTCTCTCTGTTTCTTGAATGCGCCAACCTCATTCCAACATCAGGGCTCTTGAATTTCCTGAACCCTCTGACTGGGATGTTTGTCCTCCAGATACTTGTATGGCTGACTCCCTCACTTCCAACAGACCGCTGCTCAAATATTGCCCATCTGAGAAGATTCCCTGCATACCTGGTTTAAAATAGTCCATTCTCTCTTCCCATCTGGCTACCTGCTATCTCCTTCCTCTGCTTTATTTTTACTTCATAGCACCTATCACTACCAATTAATATATTTTACAATTATTTTTTGATTTGTTGTCTGTCTTTCCTTCTAGAATGTAAATTTCACAAGGACAGGAACTTTTTCTTACTCCCTCTTAAAATTCACAGAAATTACGACACTGCCAGGTACATGGTAAACTTCAAAAAAGTGTATTTGTTTTGAATGAATGAATAAATAAATGAAGCCTGAGATTTTAGCACTTACTGTCTGCATGAATGTGGGCAAATTATTTCAATTTTTGAGTTCAGTTTCCTCATCTATAAAATGGAGACAGCAGTCCCTGAATTTCCTACTTCGTAGGGTTATTGTGAGGACCAAATCAGATTGTGACTGTAAGTATGCCTTCCAAACAACAAAGAACTATGGAAATATTACATAGGATTATTAATACATTATCTCATTTCAGATACCAGGCAAATTTTTGGCCAAACTCTGAGGGAGAAGACTGTGTCTCTGGTGGCCTTTAGCTCTTTTTTCTATTACCATTTCCCCAAAATGTGGTATATGCTTTTCTCCTCTTGAATCCAGGCACTTCCTTTTATTTGTAGAATAGGAAGAGTAATACAAACCTGGGTCATCTCCAAATCCACCAGAGCTGACCTTGGAGAAGTTCCTTAACCTTCTGAGGCTCAGATTCTTTGTCCATTAAATAGTGATTATGAAGAACTGATTTCATAAAGCTATTATGAGTCTGTAATGAGTTAGCCTATGAAGAACTTTGAAGATTGAGTGGGATATAGTAATCTTTTAATAAGTGTTAGTTATTGTTATTCACTTAACTATTGACTGCCTGTACAAATGTTACTTCATACATTTTTGTATGTGAATCAGATGAGGGAAGGTATGCCCATTACTTAGAATGGTGCTGGAAGCCTCATAGGTGCTTAATAAATAGTAGCCATTATAAGTAGTAGTGGTGGTGGTGGTAGCAGTAGTTCAGAGCAGTTATGAATTTCAACAAAAAAATTTTTTAATGGTCCATGGTCTCTTGATATAATTTTGTTCTTCTCCTTTTCCAGCATTGTGGTGCTAATTAGGATACTTTTATATAAACCTCTTCCCTAACCATTTCAGCAAGTCACAGTTCATTACACCCAAAAGCATCAGTCCAAATGCTAACATAGTAAATCCTATGGCTACAGGCCCTACCCCACCCCACCCCTGAAAAAGAGATCAATGATCCATGGGTGTTGGTTGGAATGTAAACGTCAAAACCTGACTGCAGTTAAGTTTGTAGGGGCCCTGGCATTGTTACCTGCCTAGGAATTGATGACCTACGGTTTTCAAGCTCTCCTATAAATATGAACTGGGTTCTTGGCATAGAGTCTCCACAAACTCACCAGTGCACTACTTCCTAAATACAGATATCCCTCATTCTCTTTCTCTAAGTATGAAATGGAATCCAAACTTTGGTCAAGCTTTCAAAATACATCCTTCTCACTAATTCTTCCCAAGGATCTCTGCTTTAATCTAAGAGAACAACAAGCAGCCATGCCAACTTCCTACATCTATTATCAATTCTGAAAATGCTGTTTTAATTTCCTTTCAGCCACATGCTAAAACATCTTCTCACCCGCACCATAAAATCGTTCAATGCTATAAGAGGATATTATAGACTTCCACATAAAAGTGGTAGATGGAACATAAACATTACTTCTGCTCCCTCCTAGAAATTCCAATAAATATTACAGTAAAGAAAAAAGTTTTTTTTTTTTTTTTTTTGTTTTTGTGATGGAGTCTCACTCTGTCACCCAGGCTGGAGGGCAATGGCCTGATCTCAGCTCACTGCGAGCTCCACCTATTGGGTTCAAGCGATTCTCCCGCCTCAGCTTCCCAAGTAGCTGAGATTACAGGCACCCGCCATCATGCCCAGCTAATTTTTGTATTTTTAGTAGAGACGGGGTTTCACTATGTTGACCAGGCTATTCTCAAACTCCTGACCTCAGGTGATGTACCCGCCTTGGCCTCCCAAAGTGCTGGGATTTCAGGCATGAGCTACTGCGCCTGGCTGGAAAATTTTTTTAAAGCATTAAACCTCAGTGAAAAAGATAACCAGAAAGAACATAAAGGAATAAAATCTGGAGCTCTAGGAAGCAGATGAACCAGTGATAACTCACTTAGCAGACCTGAGAAAGCTGAATCCCAAGCTGACAATGAGAATAAGCCCGATTTTCACTGCAGAATCCCAGGAGACCACTGGACATGGGTGGGAAGTTGAGTCTGTTGACATGATGACTGGCAGGAAGCATGTTTAAGAAGGGGATAGACCCTCCCCAGGCTCCTCATCCTGCCCCTCCCCAATCCAGACAATTGAAGTCTTAATTCTTGGAAACAGTAAAGCATAGTGGGGCATATACGTCACTGTTGAGGGCAGGGACAGTGTACTGAACACAGGAAGATGAAGTGAGAGGTAACACACTGAATATGAGGACCTTAGTTCTCAGAGCATGAGAAGCCAGACTTAACACTGCTTGTCGGAGACTGAAGCACACCTCTCTAGGAAGTCTATATACTCCAAGAAAAGATATAGCAGAGCCAACAACAGAATTCCCCTGGAGAAGCAGATCGGCCAAATTACCTTGCAAGTAGCGAGTTCAGAGTTAACAAGTTCCACCCCCACACACTGAGTTTCTAATTTGCTTTTAAGTGTCTCATTTCAAAATGTGAGCCTTAGTCAATGATCACCAAAACTCTGAGGAAATTCCCTAACTTGAAAAATACAGGTGGCGCTTTAACAACATGGGGTTAGGGGTACCAACCCCCAAGCAGTTGAAAATCTACATGTAACTTTTGACTCTCCAAAAACTTAACTGCCAAGAGCTTACTCTTGACTGGAAGACTTACCAATAACATAAAACAATCACTAAACACTTTTTATGATATATGTATTATATATTGTATTCTTACAATAAAGTAAGCTAGAGAAAACAAAATGTTATGAAGAAAATCATAAGGAAGAAAAACTATATGTATTATTTATTGAGTGGAAGTGGATCATCACAAAGGTCCTTACCTTAGTCATCTTCACGTTGAATAGGCTAAAGAAAAGAAGCAAGAGAAAGGGTTGATCTTGCTGTCTCAGGGCTGGCAGAAGCAGAAGATAATCCACATATTAGCAGACTCAGGCAGTTCAAGCTCATGTTTTTCAAGGGTCAACTGTAAAGGTCAAAATATTAGGAGGGGGAAAAAAGCAACTTATAGAAAACTCTGCAGGAAAATAAAAACTTCAAAAGGAAACTATCATCAACATCCTCAGACAAATAGGAGAAGTTATTGTAATTTATTGAATAAAAACAATGTTCTAGCAAAAGGAAAACAATTGTAAAACAAGAGAGGAATTATAAATTCAAATTTGACAGCCAGAATGAAAATTTCAGCCGAAGAGTTAGAAGATAAATTTAGGGAAATCTCTTAGAAAGTAGAATGAAAAATCAAAGAGATGGAAGATATGATACAAAAGATAAGAAATATAGAAAATCATTCTAGGAGTTCATCAACTGAGTAACTAAAATTTCAGAAAAAGAACTTGAAAAATAGAAGAAAAAAGACAAAAGAAATAATCTAAGAAATTTCTCAGTACTGAAGGGCATGAGTTTCTAAACTTAAAATTTACAGTAAATATTCAGTACAATAGATAAAAATAAATTCACACTAAGTTCCATCATCTTAAACTTCAGAACAATAGACATAAAAGAGGGAGTTTTAAAACTTTTCAGAAAAAGGTAAAAATGATTGCTCAAAATACCAAAATGACTGTGGATTTCTCAACAGCCCCACTAGAAGCAGAAAGATAATGTAACAATGACTTTAGAATTCTGCAGAAAAAAATTATTTCTAGCCTAGAATGCTATACCTATCAAAGTTAACAATTAAATATTTGGGTGGGATACAAACATTTCAGACGTAAGTCTCAAAAGAGTTACCTGCCATGAGCCCATTCTCAGGAAGCTACTGGAGATCCTTTTGTAGTTTATAAGCATGATGATTGGGTGTTCATGTCTGTGTGTGAGATGTGCCCACCTCAAACCTTGTTGTGATGTTGGCACACTTCCCATCTGATGTGAAAAAGGAAAAAAAAAAAAAAAAGAAGAAGCAGCAGCTACTAGATAAGTTCAAAATTAGGAGGCAAAGCAAGAAAGAGGAAGATACGGAGTCTGGGAAATGAGAACATCAATCCAAGAAAGAGCAAAGGAAATCCCAGAGATAAAGGCGAAGGGAGATCCAAATACAGCCATGTACTCAGCCTAGAAATAAACTAGTCCAGGTTGGAGCAGCTCAGCAGGACGCAGGAAAGATGGTCAAGAGATGGCTTTGTTAGAATACCTGATGTGAGTGAGTGTATTGAGAGGAAATGTAAACAACCGAGGAGAAAGTTTGGAGTGAATTAGTGATAGAAAACAAAACAAAGGAAGAAAAAACCATAGAGCTATTAACTCCAGGAAAACCTAAAGATTGTGTGAGAAAATAAAAGTAAGCACATTTCAGCTGTGAAGAGTATTTATAGGGACAGGAAAGTATACACACCGAATATTAACCTAAGCAAAATTATGAAATAACAGTAGTGGGATAATGGGAGCATGGGGGTTCAGGGGTTCAGGAACTGTGCACGACGGGGCATGGTAGAAGTGGTAAAAGAAGGCTAAAATAGTGGGAGGCTAACAGTTAATGCTTAAGGCGTTAGGCAAAAAAGAAGGAGCACTATAAGTATATACCAGTGACATGGAGGCAAAACTAAAAGCAAGAGCTGAACGTGTTGATTGTAGGAAGCAGGAAATGATAGATCAAGAGAAGAGTCTATTGTTTTTCATTATGCCTTCTAAAATTATTTGACCCTGAAGATTATGTATGTGTATAATCAAAATTAAAACTAAATTTTAAAATAATCATGCATCAACAATAAATTAAAAGGATGATTTTAATTTGGCTTCTCTTTTTTATGTGCACACATAGACACACAGTGCCATTTGGGCAATACATTTTGCAAAGCCTCTAAATGCATGAAAATATTCCAGAGAAGTGTTAATGATGGCCTGGGCCAATCTGTCTTTTGTAAATAATTTCTCAGGCAAGTATACTAATTAGAGCTAAGATAGGCAAATGATACAACAAGCCACCAGTCAAGAGCATTTGCTGCTCATCTATTGAATATATAGCAATAAATATTCAACATTCTGTGGGGTAAACAACCAAGTGTAAGATATGGTTTCTGGCATTATGGATTTTATGATTCAATTAAAGACATGAAACATAAACTTTTGTAAAGTTAAATGACAGTACAAAATGTATAAATAAGGTTTATTTAAAAATTAAAAGATGTCGCAAGATAATACATGACTTTTGCTAAGTCAATGCCACGAACTACAGAAGTGTTATTGTTTAGAACAAAGAAAAGTCAGGATGCAGGAAATGGATCTCAGAGAAAAGAGATTAGAAATAGGTCTTGAAAAAATGGGCTGGGTTTGAATGAATGGAGGAATGGGGGAATTCCAAATGCGGATCCAGGAAAGGAAGATGTCCTCTTAGTACTGTGAAGAGATTACAGGTTTCAGAGCCTAGGCGTTTGTGTGAGAGCCTGCTCACCAGAATGGGATGGCAATTAGCCTTTGGCCTGAGGAAAGCAACTCGTTCAGAATAAAGTATTTCTATCACCGACAGTGAGGCCAAGAATCCAGTCAGATGTCCTGTTGGGATGTGTATCTGTCATTTTATGAGCTCAAAAAAACCCCAGGAATGGCTTCTAATCCATGTTACAAGTCCGAGTTCCCTGGAAACAGCAATTGCCTCTTAGCAAAATCATTAATTAGGGCACTGCTTTGATTCCATTGTGAATGATAAAAATATGTGCACAGACTTCTGTACTTTGATGAAAGCATCCGGGTGTGATTTATGGGGGAAGTGCTCTCCGGGGAACATAAATATGTAAGCCTTACATACTTATAAAGTTCAAATACATTACCTCTTCAATGGCTTTCAAAACTAAAGTGACCTCAGTTCAGTCAAATAAACAGGACAGACATGTAAATTAGCAAAAGAAGTGCTCAGACATTTATGCAAGGCTTAGATCCCACGATGAACAATATCTAGATCAGTGGGAAGTCAGAAGCATTCTATTCTGTACGTAGCTATCGCCAGACAAATCTAAACACTTGGTAGGCGCTCAAAAAAAACCTTACTGATCTTAAGTAATTAAAGGGGATCTGGTGGGCAGATACAAAAAGACAGAAGCCTCATCGTGAGGCAAGGCTGCTACCAGAGTCTTTCTAGCCAGTTCCAGAAGAGCAGGTGGTTATATCCACCATTGCCCAGAAGAGGGCAGCCAAGAGCTGCTCAGATGGAACCTTCCCGGGAAGGACACTCACCTGGCACCAGGGTAAATTGTCCTTTCCCTGCACAGAGAACAGAATCAGCCCAGAACTGATTGGTGAAGAAGTTTGAGGAGAAAAAAAGTAGGGGTGGGAAACATGGACTAAAGGCGTTCAAAACAGATGAAGAACCAGACCAAGAAGAATCATGGAGAATACAGAGAATGGAAAAGAAAGACAGCAGCCAGGGGTCAAAGGAACAAGGCACAGGAGTGCAGCAGCCCTGACCTTGCCACTCCCCTGCTCAGAAGATTTCAATGGCTCACTGCCATCCATCGCACAAACTTCTTACCCTGACATTCAGGGCCATGCTATAATCCTAACCCACCTTAAGAATCTTGGAATTTGCTAGGCTTTTAATCATACACTCAAGATTCCAAGCACACCAAAGTCTTTCTTATGACTTTCTTCCTCTGTGTCTTTGTTCCCCCTGTCCCTTCACTCACTGCTCTAAACAATGAGTGGCCACCACATGCTAGTCATGGGAGGGATACAGGATCAACCAGAAGAAGTGCCCACCTTCAAAACTGCTAGGAAGAGACAGTGCCATGTACTACCGTGAGGGAAGCAAGAGTGGATGGTGTGGAGAGAGAAGTGGCTAAGTCAGGCTGTCTGAAAAGGCTTCTTGGAGGAGGTGACCGTCCCCCTGAAATCACCTTGCCTTTCCTCTCCACTCATCTAAACCTTCGGCGCCTGCTGAAGGACCATCTGTTGTTTTCATCTGCCTGCCTGCCTTTTTCCCACTCCTGGTAAAATACTCCATCTCCTCCTTTAGGAAACTGCTCCCTCCTCCATCCGCCAGGTAGGCTGATCTGGTAATGTGGTTGATCATATTACCCCATCCTCTGATCCACAGCAGTTGGCTCAAGGAAGACCCTTCAAGACAGACTACACAGATGTCGTCCCTGGAGTTTTCCTCTCCATGTTGGAATCGAAGGAATAGCCAGCTTTCTCTTCCCCCTGGATTGGAAGCTGACAGGGTAGATTCCATGTCCCTTGCCTCATGGAGGATTCTAAGAGAATAAACTGGAAAGAGATGGAGCAAACTGACACTATACAAATCCCAGAATCCAGTTGCCCTGAATTAGGACAAGGCCCCTGCTCCACTGAGCAGCAAAAGCCCAATTCCAGAGCTGAGCCAAAGGAGTTTGTGTTTTAGCGGGGTAGCAGGTGTTTAAAAGGCCAGTGGACAAGCTCTGCTGTTCTGGCTCCATGACGACATCAAAGACCATTTTGTTCCACCATCCCTATCACATGACTCTCCTCATGCTCCAAGATGCTTGCTACATCTCTGAGGTTATATCCACATTCCACACTGGAAGGGCAGAAAGCATGTGCCCATTGAGTGTAGCCCTTTTCATCAGAAAAATAATATATTCCCAGAAAACCCAACCTGTAGCCTTCTGCTTACATCTCAATGTTCAGAAAAGTGTCACACGACCACCCCTCACTGCAAGGAAGTCCGAAGAGCTGAGTATTTTTAACTGGGCGTATTGAGACAACAGAGGAAATGCACATTGCGTAAGTAACTGGTGGTATCTGCTACAAGTCCTAAGTGTCTTTGTTTGCCTGCATAAACCCATAAATTCTCCTTTTTGCTTAAGCTAGTTGGAGATGGGTGTTTGTAACTTTCAATCAAAAAGCCATGGCTAAGACACCTGCCAAATGCCACCACCACCATAGAGCCTCCCAGATCTCACTACATCAGAATAATCTTGATGTCTTCAATTTCCAATGGTCCTTTTCTCACCAGCAGCCTGAGGAAGGGAAATCACAGGGACAGGGCAATGGCACCTAGGCAGCCAAACCCCACCCCAGCAGCCAAAACAGGCCGAAGAACCCTGCCAGCAGGATTCCCGGAATCTAGCTCTCTTCTCTCTCTCGCTTCACCTGCAAAGGGCCACAAAAAAAGCTGTTTCAAAGCCATCAGCACCATGAACCCAGCCACTGCTGTTGACCCCATACCCTGAACCCAGCAATAAATACTATCCAGGGCTTGATGATGGCAAGAAACGGGGAGACAGCGAGAGCCCTGATTTGCCACTAAAACACTTAAACATAACAGGATACGTCTACTGGATGAAGCACTGAAAAGGAATAAAAAGAGAATGAGGAAGCTCTGGATGCATTCGTGTGAAACACTTCTAAAACTGTTACTAAGAGGAAAAAGCTAACTGCAAAATGGTGGCCATATATATATGAGATCTATAGATAGCATGTATACATATACATATAAAATGATCATTTGTGATAAAGGAAAGAAAAATAATATCTGCACCAATATTTGTACCTGCAGAAAATATCTCTAGAAGGATATACAATGCAAGAGACTGGTACTTTTGGCTGCCTCCAGGGTGAAGAGCAGGAAGGCCACAAAATAGGAGGGCAATGTTTCTCTGTATGCTCTTTAAACCTTTTGAATTTTGGACCCTAGGAGTGAACTACCTATTTGAAAAAGAATGAAAATACGTTTCTGTAAGTAAACACATTACGGTTTGTGCTGGTATGTCTGGTATGTTTTGTTTTGTTAAGGCAAAACAATAGGAAGGATGAAATTGGCAAACTGGGCTGGGAAGAGAAAAGGAAAACAGAAAAATTAGCATCCATTTAACAATAAAATAGAAATAGCGTTTTGCATGAAGGGATGCTTTTCTCATATCTTGCTTAAGCATTTACAGACATCAGCTCATTCATCCTGTCTTTTCTACAAGCGGTGGAAAAATTGATTCAATTCCTTCCAGCTTAGAGCTGAGGAAAGGCCTAAAGAGCTGAGTCTCTGACATTGCCCCATTTCCCCAACCTGACCAGGCCAACCCGTCCTTGCTCAGTCTGTTTCCTGTGTCTGGAATCTCTCCCCTTTTTACTCTCTCCATTCCAAGGAGCCACTCCAACACCTACACAACTTCTCCATTGAAAATAGCTGTTCCATTAGACCAGGCATTGGCCTTTTCTGAAAAGAGTCAGGTGGTAAATATTTTAGGCTTTTTTTTTCGTGGCCATTCTGTCTCTGTCATAACCAGCCAACTCTGCTGTTGTAGCATGAAAGCAGTGATAGATAATACATAAACAAATGGGTATGGCTGTGTTCCAATAAAACTTTATTTTCAAAAACAAACAGGCTGTAATCCAGAACACTGACAACACCAAATGCTGGCAAGGATGTGGAGCAACAGGAACTCTCATTCATGGCTGGTTGAAATGCAACATGGTACAGCCACTTTGGAAGACAGCTTGGCGGTTTCTTACAACACTAAACATACTCTTGCCATATGATCCAGCAATTGCTGTCTTTGGTATTTACCCAAAACAGTTGAAAACTTATGTCCACACAAAAACCTGCACATGGATGTTTAGAGCAGTTTTGTTCACAATTGCCAACACTTAGAAGCAACCAAGATGCCCTTCAGCAGGTGAGTGAATAAATAAACTGTGGTCTATCCAGACAATGGAATAGTATTTAGCACTAAAAAGAAATGAGCTATCAAGCCATGAAAAGACGTGGAGGAAACTTAAATGCATATTACAAAATAAAGACGCCAGTGTGAAAAGACTACATACTGTATGATTCCAGCTACATGACACTCAAGAAAAGGCAAAACTATGGAGACAGTAAAAAGATCAGTGGTTGCCAGGGGCTGGTGGGGAGAAAGGGATGAAGAGGCAGAGCGTAGAGGATTTTTAGGGCAGTGAAACTACTCTGATGATACTACAGTGGTGGATACACATCAGTATACATTTGTCCAGACGCATAGAATATACACCATGAATGATCCAGCATGTAAACTATAGACTCCATGAGTGACAGTGATGCGCCAATCATCAGCTGTAACAAACGTGCCCCTCTGGTGGGGGAAGTTGATAATGGGGGAGGCTGTGCATGTGTGAGGGCAAGGAAAAAACGGGAAATCTCTACACATCCCACTCAGTGTTGCTATGAACCTAAAACTGCTCTAAAGATAAAGTCTATTAAAATAATAGGTGGTGGCCGTATTTGTTTACTGACCCTTCCTTTGGACTCCAGGGAAATTTGCCATCAGTGACCATGATTCTCTGCATTACTTTATAGTAGGTGGATGTGCCCTTTTGTTGCCCTCAGATGCAAACACTTTGAAGATAAAAACTGTCTCTTCTTATCCCATCCACTAGCCTGAATGTTGGTTGGATTAAATTGGCCTAAAGTGATGTAATCCAGCTGCCAAAGACGCAACATAGCTCATAGCTTTTTCCTTCCTGGGGCATGTCTGTCGCATCCAAGACCAGCCCTTTCACCACTTGCCCGCCATAGGCCCTGAAAAGCAATGTCCCTCCCTGCCTTACTATCCTGGGCACCTTGTTTCCAGAAGCTTCCAGATAAGCACAGTCGGAGTGCCTCCTCTAAGTGTTTGGTAGAGGGTGTGAATAACTTTTAAAGCAAAATTCAAAAACAACAGCATTCAAAAGCACCAAATTCCAATGCAGCATTGCTCAACCTGGCTGCCACATCTCCTTTTCTCACACATGGCCCCACTGGTTTGCAGTGTAATCAAATATTTATGTTGCTGTTAGTTTTTTGGCCCACCTACAATATTTCAAAAACTAGCATTTATTGAGCAGCTACTACCTGGCAGTTGCTCTGAACATTTTAAAGAGATGTCCAAGGGAAGAAGAGGGAATGTTTACTTTCCATTGTATAACTTACGGTGTGCTTTGAATTTTTTACTATGTATATTATTGTACTATGTACATAATTTCAGCTTATAGAGTAGGTGACTGGAGGATTTGATATGTCATTTCTGAAAATGTATATGTTCACATGTGAGGTCTTTCTGAAGGTGATTACAGATTCCTAACAAAATGTAGGGAAAAATAAATAATTTTTGTTTTGTACTTGAAAATTGCCAAACTGCATTAAATAATCTTGCTCTCTAAGATCCCTTTCTGTACTCATGTCATCGTACTTCCAAAGTCAAGGGTCTCTGTGCTCTGAGACTTGGAAATTAAAAAAAGATGCAGCTTTTCCTCAGCCCTTTGTCCACCCGCCTCCACCCTGGAACAGGCTGCCTTCTGCCCTGCCATCACTGCAGCCCGGCAGGACTGCTGTTCCTCTGGCTACCAGGAGGGGGAGTAGCGGTTCCCTTTCTCCGCTCAAGGGGCCTCGACACCCTGTAGGCATTCTCTGGGGTCCCTGAACCTAGGAGACTCTCCCCAGAATACCAGTTCTCCCGGTCTCCCTGGCAAAATCAGTGCTGCCCAAACGTCCCCGTGCTGCTGAAAATGCAGAGACGTGAAATCCCACTGAAGACTGTGTTGGAAGTTAGCCCAGCCTCCACCATGACTGCCACCCACCTTCAATCCCTGAAACTCTGAGGAAAATAAGTGAGACGTGTATTTTGACACACCAAAACAATGAGCGAAGCTGCCCCCACCCCTTAGAGCCATTGGGCTTTTTCCCCTGATGATGTGTCCCATCTAAATCTCATGTTGAGATGTAATCCCCAGTATTGGAGGTGGGAGCTGGTGGAAGGTGAGTGGATCACGGTGGGTGGATCCCTCAAGGCTTGGTGCTGTCCTTGCACCAAGGACAATAATGAGTGAGTGCTCAATAAGATCTGGTTGTTTGAGGGTGTGGCACTTCCCCCAACACACACTGTCTCTTGCTCCCGCTCCTGTCATGTGAAGCGCCTGCCCCCGCCTTTGCCTTCCACCGTGATTGTAAGCTTCCTGAGGCCTCCCCAGAAGCCAAGCAGATGTAGGCACCATGCTTCCTAAACAGCCTGCAGTACCGTGAGCCAATTAAACTTCTTCCCTTTATAAATTACCCAGTCTTGCATGGGCATGGTGGCTCACGCCTGTAATCCTAGCACTTTGGGAGGCCGAGGCAGGTGGATCACTTGAGGTTAGGAGTTCGAGACCAGCCTGACCACCATGGCAAAACCCAGTCTCTATTAAAATACAAAAATTAGTTTGGCACAGTAGTGCACACCTGTAATTCCAGCTACTCGGGAGGCTGAGGAAAGAGGATCATTTGAACCTGGGAGGCAGAGGTTGCAGCGAGCCAAGATCACGCCACTGAACTCCAGCCTAGGTGACAGAGCGAGACTCAGTCTCAAAACAAAACAAAACAAAAAGCAAAACCCAATCTCAGGTATTTCTTTATGGTGGTACAAGAACAGCCTAACACACCTGATTCAGTCCCGTTCTGCCAGAGCTTCCTCCACATCTTCTAGAGCCTGTGTTTGACCCTCAAAAAGTGACGAGTGTAACTGAGGAACTGCCTTGTTAAAATTTTACTTTAATTAATGTAAATTTTTAAATAGACAATTCAGTTGTCGAAAAAACATTATGTTTAGAACAATGCAGAGAAATGGCTCTATTGTTTCCATTGTAAATTTTATGAAATTGAAATATGGATCAAATATTTTCTATGAAAATTTAGAGCTCAGATTGAGATGTGCCATAAGTGTAAAATACATACCAGATTTTGAACACTCAATATCAAAAAATGCAAAGTATCTCATTCATAATTTTTTATAGTGATTACATGCAGAAACGATGTTTTAGATATCTTAGGTTACATAGAATATATTATTAAACTCGATTTCACCAGTGTCTTTTTTCTTTGTTTAATGTGGCTACTAGAAAATTTTTAATTAATGTGTGATTTACATTACATTTCTATTGGACAGCACTGTTCTAGGTGATCTCCCAGTTGTCCTATGCATTGGGAAATGGGCCAGAAATTTTGGCTGCTCCTGGCAGGCTTGCCTCCTAGAATTAACAGGATGGTATCCTCAGCACAAACTGCTCAGCTTTCTGAGGCTCGGGAGATGAAAGGAGAGAGAAAGGAGGCGCATTGGCAGGAAGAGCTGGGCCTGACTTGCTTGGAAAAGCCAGTCCTGGTGACAGTGACCCCCCACCCTGGGATGTCTGTGGGCCCACAATGTGCCCTCTCTTGGAAATCCAGGGATGATAAACACATGGTGCAGGCTCTCCAGGGACAGGCTCACAGAGGGATACATGCAGAGGCACAGGGATGTGCAGAAGCATCTATTATAATTCACCCAAGAAGGCCAGGAGTTCCCCAAAATTGAGGTGGCACCGAATGAGGTTGGCAGGGATTCAGACCTCTTTCCAGCTGGCCTCTGTAGTGGTTCTACAGAGTCTAAGGGTGACTGAATTTACTGTGAAGCCAGAAGCATAAACTTGGGCATCAGACACCCTCTCTGAGCCTTGGTTTCCACCCATAAAATTTTTTTTCCACCAAAAAAGCTTCTACTTTAAAATGCGGTAACTCAACACAACTGCCTTTTTCTCTACACAGCATTGGCAGAGTCATGGGGCTCCAATCAGGCCCAAGGCCAGGCCTTTATTTTTCTCCTAGAGAGCTCACTCAGGAGTTCATTTCCATGCCCCGTGCCCAAGGCCAGGTCTCCTTGAAACGCAGCCAAACACTCATTAAATGCACACAGAAGGGAGGGCCACGGGGACGGGAGGGCCCGCTCTGCTCAGCATGATACCAGCGCCGGGTGTGCAGCTTTCTGTGACCCATCTCCTCAGGCTGCATTTATTTTCCCTGCCTCTGGAGAGCACCTCCGTTCCAGAAGGCTCTGAGTTGGAAACGCACAGGATGAATTTGGGCACATGTCCTCAGTCACAAATGCCAACAGAATTGGAATATCCAGCGAAGTGCTTTCCAGGCTCCTGGTGCCCAGAGACCCGGGAAGCCAGAGAGTGGAGAGTCCAGGGGAGGAGGCAGAAAGAGCTGTGCAGTGGAAACCCAGAAACCCAGCTCCAGCCCTGACTCAGCCAATCACTAACTCAGCGCCATGGACAAAAGAATAATATCAACGTGCTCATGTGCATGTGTGTGCATGTGTGTGTGTGTGCGTGCGTGTGTGTGCATGCTGTGTGTGCATGCGCGTGCATGTGTGCGTGTGCGTGTGTGCGTGCGTGTGCGTGTGTGCATGCGTGTGTGTCACCATGTGCCAGGTCCAGAGAGGAAATATCACTGTGAATAAAGAAAGAAGCCCTTGACCTTCTGAGGCTTCCGCTCAATTATGAGACAACATGCACAGAAGGAGTGTAGACAAAGTGCAATAGCAAGATGACAACTTTACTCCAACTACAGGGACCGGACTGATTTGGCAAGGAGGCATTTGGGAGAACAAACAAGTGCAAAGTGCCCAGGAGGAGAGGCCAAGGAGGTTTAAAGGCGTCCTCTCGGAACACCAAGTTTAGTTGACATCTACCTCCTCTCAGCAACTTTCTACAGCAGTGAGTTGACTCCTCCCTATTCTCTGAGACATAAAGCTCATTCCAAACGGTTCAAGGTTTGATTGTTCATACTTATTGTTATTGCATTTATATTACCATCAAGAGCATTTGTGATGGTCTGCTACCAGGGTGCTTAGTGCGTGTCTTGTCTCTCTAATAGCACAGTCAGGGAATGTGTCCAGTGCTTTCTCTTATTCCCTGCCAGCCTGCCATACAATCTCTAGGTTGGAAGGAACCCTGGAAATCATGCTATCCAGTTCCCCATCTTCTCTCTCCCGGAGGCCTCTGCAAGACTGATAGGCATACGGTCTGCATCTTTATTCTGTGTTTGTGCAAAACAGGATATTAAAACAGGTTCTGTTTTAGTATCAGCCGGGGCTCCAAGACACCAAGAGTAACTGCACCCCATTTCTAAGGGAAGGTGGAAGACCACAAAGACTTACACAGGAGGTAGTCAGAAACAGGTTTTAGGACCCCAATCTATCCACCACCATAACTTTAAAGAATTTGGAGGCCAGGCACGGTGGCTCACACCCGTAATCCCAGCACTTTGGGAGGCTGAGGCGGGCAGATCACAAGGTCAGGAGACCGAGACCATCTTGGCTAACATGGTGAAACCCCGTCTCTACTAAAAAAAAATACAAAAAAATTAGCCAGGCGTGGTGGCGGGCGCCTGTAGTCCTGGCTACTCAGAAGGCTGAGGCAGGAGAATTGCGTGAACCCGGGAGGCAGAGCTTGCAGTGAGCTGAGATTGTGCCACTGCACTCCAGCCCGGGTGACAGAGCAAGACTCCGTCTCAAAAACAAAAAAAAAAGAATTTGGAGCTGGGCTGGGATTAGACAAGGATTTGGGGAGAGAGCTGCCAATCCCTAGACTCCCCACCCTCCTGAGGAGAGGCTGTTTCTTCTCACCTCAAGCCTAGGTGAAGCTGCTTCCATGGGACCTCCTGGGAGACTTGCAGCATGTTCCCTGATCATGGGAGACTCCATGGATTGATATCTGGTTCGCCCTGAGAAATCTAAAGGGCAAGAGATGGCAGCATGCCAGTTGCTCTGAGGATGGAGTGAGATGAGGTGATTGTGTTGAGGGAGACTTGCTTTTCCCGAGTTTGTCACGGCAAAGCATGTGTGAGTTTCCTACGGAGCAGAACTGGCCTAGGAGGTGCAGCGCCAGATGCTAGGGGGCGAGGGAGAAGCAGTGGAGGAACGGTCAGAAGAGATGCATGCTCCCAATCAAGCAAAGGCAGATAAGGGGCGGTGGCTGCAAATTACCCATGAAGGAACCCATGAGGTGAGTCATCTGTCAACCCCAGATGGCTAGAACACCACCAGTGGAGTGAGTCTCTTCCCACCCGCCTTCCTCCTCTCTTCCCCCCTTGCCCTAGCCAATCCTGGAGAAGCCAAGGGGTGGGGGGGTATGGGAAATGGAAGCACCAGGTGACAAATATAGAGGCGCACAGCCCCACAACCCCTTCTCACTGCAGGTGCCAGCCTAATACAGCAAAGCTGGGAGAGGGAGGAAATTTTCATTTGCAATGTCGATGGGAGGATTTGGGTCCTTACCCTGGAATGGGCATATTAACTACCAATGGAGACTAGGTTTTGTGGCAGAAGTAACTGGATGATGTTTTCTTAGATAAGAGCGATAAAGACGTTGTAGAACTTGCCCCACTTTCATCAAGGAGCAGAATAAATACTGCAGAACAAGCTTGACAAGACAGTGGGAGACCAAAAATACGATTCATTTCTGTTGCATCCTACAAGTCCCTGCTTGTTCAATATGATGGTGTAATATATACACAATTTCCAAAATTGGGATCATATGCTACATGGTATTCAAATCTTTTTTTTTTTCTCAAAGAATAATATATCATGAAGTTTTTCCCTTGGAAGAAAATATTCATCTACAAGTCGAACATACCACCATCTGGACATGCTGTAATTTATTTGCCCAATATCATATTCAATGTTTGCTCTTGCAAATCACACTAAAATCAAATATCCTATGCATAACTCTTTGTTTGATTTGACATATTTGATTCCTTCCTAAGGATAAATTCCAAGAAGCGGAATTGCTAGACTAATGGGTAGAAACCTTTTGAAGGCTTTTTATCTCTATCATCAAAGAGGTGCAGGAAACACGTTTTCACTAAGTAGGAATGAGTTGTCCAGAAAAGGCCTGAAGAGTCTGGATACGTCCTGCAGTCTGTGTAGCCCCACTCAGGTAGGCAGGGAAGTATGACGGTGACTATCGAGGTTATTCCACAGCTATGTAAGGGGAGCGAGAATCACACCTGAACAAGCCCACACTGTTTTTGCTACTATAAGACACACATACAGAATTCAAGTGATAGTCACAAAAATAACACTCATGTCGATGCATCTTTTCCTGACTCCCCCAAGGGGTTAATTTCTCGGGGAGGCAGCATGGAGTATGGTCAAGAGCATGAATTCAGACAGCTTGGCCTTAGCTCTACTGTGGACTAAACATGTTACTGGAGCAAGTTACTTCTCTCTGTCCTGAGCGTCCTCAGACATAAACGTTCCAAATTCAACTAATCCCTGAAAATGCTTAACCAAGTGCCTGGAACTCAGTACATGCTCAATAAGTGGTGTCATTAGTTGTCATTTTCTGGTCTTAACTTTAACAGAAGAACTGAAGCCAAATCAGCTAAATCCGTGGTTCTCAGTTGGGAGTGATTTTGCCACGTGGGGTATATTTGGCAATATCTGGAGACATTTTTGATTGTCGCAGCATAGGAGGGAGAAGGTGCCACTGGTATCTAGTGGGTGGAGGCCAGGGACACTTCTGAACTTCCATGCACCAGACAGACGCCCACAGCAGAATGTCAGTAGTGCTGAGTTTTGAGAGTCCCTGAGCTAAACCATCCCTGGTGCTCACCTGGGTGCCAGCTGTCACATGCTGATGAGCACTGCATTTCTGTTTTGTGCAATGACATCTCTGTGTGGCATTTCCCTCCCACTATCTCCGAGGTCACCTGGTATACCGAATGGGTAGGACTGGCCACATCCCCTGTCTAGCACTCACAGTATGAGAGAATAGAGACGAATCCAGTTACCAGGGGCATTCGCAGGTTTCTGCTACAGTGATGCTGTATATCAATTACAAATCTCTGAGGCACACAAAATAAGCACCTATTTGTTGCTCATAGCTTTGAGAGGTGGTTTGGACAGTTTGGCTTCAGGTGATGGGTCAAGTTCAGAACTGCCCCATCTTCATGTTCAGAATGCATCTCATTCTGGAACCCAGGCTGAAAAAGACCCCAAGACTGTGGGTTCTTCCCATGTTGAAAGTCCCAGAAGGGCAAGAAGAAACAGCAGTGCCTCCTGAGGCTCAGAACTGGCTCAGTCCCTTCAGCCATGTTCCATTAGCCACAAGCCATTTGTGACCCCTGTTACCTGCAGGATAACATGCACATGGCTTAGGCCGCACTCAATCCTTTATTAAAATCAGGTAGACTGTAAATACATATGCTCTTTAATCGTTTTGTCTTTAGCAGAACATAAAAGGGCCTTATTGTTCATCTCTGCCAAGTTCTGGCCAGTGATCAATAAGCAGAGATGTTGTATGGAACATGCTGAATGACGCTGTCTCAGGGACAGGACAAGTCTTCTTCCATTTCTCCTTCCTGCTGCCTGGGATCCAGATGTAGTGGCAGGAATTTTAGCAGCCATTTTGGACCTTGAGGACGGAAAGTATACATGGCAGAGCAGAAAGCGTAAGGCTCTTGGATCTCTGATAATGCATGGAGCTGCCTTAGCAGCCCTGTACTTACTACCCATCTCCAAAATATTTTATATGAGACAACAGACTCTTGCATGTTTAAGGCTTTGAGGTTGAACCTCTCATTTATAAACAAACTTGATTTTAAAACATACCTCAAGGATTCCCTGAGTTCACTGGCTGAACACACCTTCATTTCAGTGTGTTACACATTCACTTCTCTATCAGCAATTCTGGTGTTCCCTACCCAGCCTAAAAGGACCGAATATAAAACCTCTCACATCCAGGTCAGTCTTTGCATTAAGGCTGCCAGTCTCTTTCTTCTGAAAACTTTGGGGGTGAGGGAGGGAGAGATAAAGTTTTACCACCAAAGAAGTCACTAACAAAGTGCCAGGAAATTTTTATACATCCAGTTACCAATCACCGGTAACAGGTGAATTCTATCATCTTTCTTCTGGGCAATATTAACATTTTACATTTTGAAACGGAAGCCCTTGAGCACAGCTGTTACCCTCCACTGCCTCTGGAAACTCCTCTCGGTTCACACAGAAGACTACCCTTTACCTCCCACTCCCTCCCCAAACCTTAGCACTCACAGCCATCCTTTGTCCACTTCTGTCTACTTGATATATGCCAGTTCCTCTGGCTGCTGTCCAACTGCAGCGCTGCTGAGCTGAGCATGAAAAGCCCCCAAATGATCCTGCCCCACCCTCTCTATGAGAGTCCATGCATCAAGTCCTTTAATCACTTACTCTAATTCCCCTTATCTACACCTGCCTCACACTAATCCAGTATCTCGGTGGAACAATGAGGCTTCCAAATAGAGGTAATTTCTTCCACTGCCCATTCTCTGCATGGCCAGTGAACTGACAGAGTCATAAAACAGGGCAGAGACACAGAGTGCCTCCAGGGCAGTGGTTTCCAGGGTGTTTTGTTTTAAACATGGAACTCTTTGTTAACATGAAATCTTAGGTAAAGCCAAATACGCAAAGCGGTTAAAGACAGAGCCCTCCAAATGGAAGGGAGATGGTGGGAGCAAGTTTGAAGGGGACCCATCCCCACTGCCGCCCCTCAACAGTTTTGAAGGGAACCCACAGAAACCCAAGTCTCTGAGTCTGAATGCTCTGACTTCTTCCCTCTGCTGTAAATGCTCCTCTCCCAGGGGTTTGCTCTGATCATTTCCTCATTCCAATCAAGTCTCTAGACAATGTCACCTTCCCTGGCCACTTACCTAAAGTAGCCCCCACTCCACATCACTCTCTATTCTTGCAGGCTGCATTAGTCTTGTGTCAGCTCGAGAATGGAATAAGAAATGTAAACTTTGCTGGGTGTGGTGGCTCACACCTGTAATCTCAGCACTTTGGGAGGCCGAGGTGGGTGGATAACCTGACCTAAGGAATTCGAGACCAGCCTGGTCAACATGGTGAAACCCCATCTCTATTAAAAACACAAAAAGTTAGCCGGGCATGGTGGCAGGTGCCTGTAATCCCAGCTCCTTGGGAGGCTGAGGCAGGAGAGTCTCTTGAACCCAGGAGGCAGAGGCTTCAGTGAACTGAGATCATGACACTGCACTCCAGCCTGGGTGGTGGAGTGAAATTCCATCTCAAAAAAAAAAAAGAAAAGAAATGTGAACTTTTATTACAGGGAAACACACATGAGAAAATGAAGGGAGTGAACTGGGACTGGTGGCGAGAGCTGTCAAATGGCAGTGAAGATCTGCCCCTAAGTGAAGGAGAGAGGGAAGGAAAAGAGGGTGGGAGAGAGGAAGAATTTCAGACTAGAATACACTTCTACAGAAATTCCAGCAAGGCCTTCAGAGAGTACTCAAGCCAAAGTTTCCCATCGAGAAATCCCAAGTCTGCCTCAGTGTCCCTGCGACACTGGGACATTGAGGGGAACCAGTCTCAGTGCAGACACACTGATGCATTCCTGAATGCAGCTGCCAGGGTCTCCAGTCGCTTTCACGCTCTGCAGCATGAGATCCCAGAGGCTCGTTCTCGTAGCTACCACAATTTTCCTTCATAGTGCTTTCACTATATGACATTATATTTAGTATTTATTTGTTCATTATTGTCCCCAAGCTAAAATGTAAACTCTATGCCAACAGGGGTGTGCCTGACTTGTTCCCTGCAGTATCCTCAGCTCCTAGAACAATATCTGGCAAATAAAAGGTAAATATCTGTTGGATGAATGGGCAGGCAGAGGGATGTTTTATGGGCTGCAAAGGAGTTATAACACGAAGAAAATAGTGTAAAGATCTCAGAGTTGTATTGTTAATCAACAAGGAAAACAATGGCATCTTTTCATCTTGGGAAACATCTTGGAGAAAGAACAGACTGCAACTGAGAGGGCTTCAGGAACTCTGCTGCCCAGGGGAAGAGACAGGATTCACAAAAGTGAGGGCAATTCTGCCATGAGCTTGAGTGTATCTGGTAGTTTGTTGTCAGGGTTGCAATTCATCCAGGCTGAGAGGTTAAAATTTACTTTCCTGAAGCTAAAGGGAAGCCAGTGGCCATGAAAAAATGAAAATACAATCTAATCTCCTCTTTAGAAAACAGAGAGACAGAGACAGAGAGAGACTGGCCTTCTTTTGCATGTGATCATTAGTGATCTAGGTATGATGCTATCCCCATAACATCCTTCACCCCGCCCTGCACAAACCCTCCACCCTGAGAGCACTGTTCTTTCCAACTCTGAGATCTAGATCATGTGAAGATCTGATTCCACTACCTAAATTTCAGTCAGAAGATCTGAGAAGACTCAGACTTATGTTAACAAGTGTGTAGAAACGTGAAAGGGGAATGGCTTCTCTGTGAGTCAATATTGGAACCTCAAGTGATTTTTTCCCCTTTATTAAGAACAAAAGAGGTTAGGTGCAGTGACTCACACCTATAATCCCAGCATCTGGGGAGGCCGAGGTGGGAGAATGGTTTGAAGCTAGGAATTTGAGACCAGTCTAAGCAACATGGTGAGACCCACCCCCAATCTCCAAAAAAAAAATTTTTTTAACTAGCTGGGTGTAGTGGTGCACACCTATAGTCCCAGGTACTCTGGAGGCTGAGGTGGGAGGACCGCTTGAGCCCAGGAGGTGAAGTCTGCAGTGAGCCATGTTAGCCCCATTTCACTCTACACTGGGTGACAGAGCAAGACCTCGTCGCAAAAAAAAAAAAAAAAAAAAAAAGAACAAAAGAGCCCAAATGCCGTAAAAGAATGTCTGCTCTTAGTTTATAGAGCTTTCCAAAATACAAAGGCTTCCTTTGGTATGAAAAATTCAACGAACTTGTATTACAAACCATAAAATTAAATGTATGTACTTGAAGGACTGGGACTGCCAAATAGATTCTTCAAAATGGCTTTGCATTTTTGATTTGCTGCACCATTTTTAGTTAAAGCTGGTGCAGTGCTCTAAATATCCCAATAAAATTGGAATCTCATAGACCTCCAAAAGGCTAATGGTGACCTCCAACTTTTAATAAAAGAGCTGAGGACCAAGGGAAGACCAAGGGGTTTGATGGATTCAAGATCATAAAAGCAGCTTTATTTGTCTGCCTACTGACCCCGGGGAAGAGGTCAGAGAAGGGGCTGCAAGGATCACAGCAAGAAAGGAGACAGGCCCAGCATGGACGAGGGGGACTGTGAGCACCCCATCATCCCTTCCCTTCTCCAACCAACGCACCACACTTTCATCTGACATACACACTGGGCTTGGTAGTAAGCTTTCACGTAAAGAAAAGTCTGAATAAACAATTTGAGTAGCACTAGTCGATTCCACTAAGCTGATGTAACACTTGTAACAGATTCTTCATTCCCATAAATCCTGGGGTGTTAGTCATGTAACATTCCCTGACATATTTTCCACCCTCCAACACTCAGGGGCTATCTCCAAAATGGGACAGATGTTATCTGGCACTCACCCTTTACTGGAGCTCTCAGTGGAAACATTATGCAAAAAAAGAGTATTTCAGTGAACATTTACTGAATTCTGACTCTATGCTAGACCAGAGAGTATAAGATCATCTATCCCCACAAATAACTTACAGAATAATAGAATAGAAAGTGCACACGCAATGTGAACAAGTATGCTGAATCATTTAGAATATGTTTGTCTGCAAGTAAGAGAATACCGCCCCCACCTCCCCACACACACACACAAAAAATGTGACTTAGGCATCAGGGATTATTACTATATCTCACATATCCAAAAATCTGGGGGAGAATGTTCCCAGGTTGGTTCGGCAGTTCAGGAATGGCAGGGATCCAGTTCACCACCTCTATGATTCTCTTGGCTTTCCCCCTCAAAGCTTCAAGGTGGCTGCTGTAGCTCCAACCATCACATCCTCACAAAACTACATCTAGTGGCAGACATGAAAAAGATCATTCCTTTGTAGTCATGGAGGAAAATTTTCTCCAAGAGTTCCTTGGCAGATTTCCCATCTTATCTCTTTGAGAATTAAATCACATCCCCAGACTTTAGCTATAAAGCAGGTTGGGAAAGAGAATATCAGGTGTTTTCAGCTTTCATTGAGAGAGGCAAATTCTGCCAGCAAGTAAGCAGGAGAAGGAATGGTTGTAGGTGAGTAATCAACATTGTCTGCCGTATACGTAAGGGGCAATGACAGAGAGGCATAAAGCAGGCCATGAGAGAATGGAGGAGGGGCACCTGTCTCATCAAGAGGAGGCTTCCTGGAGCTGGTGACACCTGAGATGAATATTAAAGAACAAATGGGATTTAATGAGATGAAGATCATGATAGAAAGGATAGAGTGGGCTGAGGTCCCAGGTAAGGGGCCAACATAAGCAAAACCATAGGACTGTAAAAGAACACGATGTGGGCACCAACTTAGTGTCACTACAGCATCTAATGACAGGAAACGAATCTTGTGAAGTGTCAGAGGCCTGATCACAAAGGCCTCCAGGGCTGTCTGCAGGAGCTTAAACTTGCAACATAAGCCAAAGGTTGCAAACTTGGAGGCTGGAGGCTAAATCCAACCTCCAGACATGTTCTGTTTGGCAGACACTTGGGGCTTGCATTCTGAGTATGAATGATTGGAGGCAGAGCATACTCTAGGGCTGAACACTGGGTCCCCCCTTTTCTATTATCTTACACCTGAACTGTTTCCCTCAGTTATGCCATCAGCCTGCTCCCTCAAGGCTTTTGAGTTCACACTCCTGAATAGTCTCTGGAGAGCCATTGAGAGGTCTTACACAGAGCCATAGCACTACCTGTTCTGTATCTCATATCATTCCTTCTGGCAGCATCGGGAAGTTGGAGTTATGAAATTGGAAATAGGAAGACTAAGTAGAGGTATCTTTTTCAGGACCGTTGGTTGCAAGTGTCAGAAACCTTACTCAAACCTGCTTAACTTATTTAAAAAGATATGTTAGTTTCATAATTTTAGAGTCCGGGATTAGTTTAAGCCTCAAATATGGTTAGATCCAGGGGTAACATGATGACAGTATGTCTCTCCATCCTGCTTTCTCATGTCTTGACTTTATTCTCAGCCAGGCTCTCTGCTCATGAAGAACATGGTCCCTGGCAGCCCCAGACTACTGTGATCCTAAAAGTCAATTGTCACCAAGAAAGGAGAATATCTTTCCTGATAATTCTGACAAAAGTCCCAGGTTAAATGAGATGGCATGTGGAAGAATAAGTAAATACATAAATAAACAAACAAAAGTACCATGGAAGACTTTGATTGGCCTGGCTGGGTCATGTGACCATTCATGAGCTAAAACACAGTGCTCATATAAGGAGAATGTATGGAACAGGACAAACAATCACCAGAGGATGGAACTCTAAGGATGTGAAAGGCTGAACAAAGGAAAAGAAATCTATGAAGAAAGGGTGGTCAGAGAATTAGGAACAGAATCAGAATCAAATGATATCCCAGACACAAGGAAATAAATAATTAACCTGAGTGGGGAACTCTTTCAAATTCAACTAAAGTATACTTCTTAAAATTTTTTTTTAAAAAACTGTGACGTATTGGATTCATAAAATGTTAGAATCACTTTTGGCGGAGTTGTGGGGACTTGGGGCAGGTTGAGGAGTTCGCAATGGATTGAGGCATGCATAGAAAAAGGAAAAGTAGAAACAAAACTGTAGATGACCAAAGAAATGCAGTTGAAAGAAACAGAAATAGAGAGGTTATACAGAAAAAAATAGGATCAAGGTAAGATATTTTTGGCTGTAAAGCATTTGAATTAGCAGGTGGGAAGGAAGCTTGAAAATAAAGAAAAGGGAGTTACTTTTTAATTTTTTCTATTATTTATTTAATTTTTTTTAGAGACAGGGTCTTGCTCTGTCACCCAGGCTGGAGTGCAGTGATGCAATCCAAGCTCACTACAGCCCCAACCTCCCAGGCTCAAGCAATGCTCCACCTCAGCCTCTAGAGTAGCTGGGACCACAGGTGTGCACTACCACACCCAGCTAATTTTTTTTTTTTTAAGAGATGAGGTCTCACTATGTTGCCCAAGCTGGTCTCCAATTCCTGGGCTCAAGTGATCCTTCTGCCTCAGCCTCCCTAAGTGCTGGAACTATTGGCATGAGCCACCACACTTGGTCAACTATTTTAAAAAGAAAGATTGAATTACAAATAATATAACTACTAGAAGCATCAAGTCAAGATATACGGCAGCTGAAAATTCCTGAGGCTTGTCTAAATTCCCGTTTATGATGTCTTTCACCTTCATGGTGATGGAAGAAGTAGGATGCCCTGCTAGCACCTACTATAGCCATTCATTCATTCATTCATTGATTCAATGATTATTAAGCCACTACCCGGCTAGGCACCATTCCAGGTGTTAGTGATCCAGCAGTGAACGGAATTGACAAAAATCTGCTTCCATGGGTAATAAACGCCCCCTGACACCCGATTCCTGGCTCTCCCACCTTCTACAGACTTGATCCATGCTCTTGGCTTCCAGCTCTTTCTGGGTCCTACAGGCAGATGTACCCAGGATACCAGGTGCCATCTCTGGCAGCTGAAAGTTTGGTTCTCTGGATTGTTCCAAACTTCATTGCTTTTGCAAGCTGCTCACTCATCACCTGACAAAGGGTGAATACAGTCACATCTTTCTACTCTCGCCATCTTTTTTCCCTTTCTTTTAGAACCTAGAGGAGGACAGAAAATAGCAAAATTTTCCCCACCTGAAGCTGCCAGTAGAATTCCCAAAATAAGATTAACTTCTCTAGATGACTCACCTAAAAATCTCTCCACACTTCTCTTGTGCTGCTGAGAAACCAACCAAAAGTAGCTATTATTCTGGAATGTAGGTGAAGATCAAAAGTGGACATCGAACTTGCCAGAAGCAGAGAGCAGGAAGACTAGAGAGAGTCTGCACTCAGACTACCCAGGTTCCAATCCTGGTGTCCTCACTTACCAGCTTTCGACACCAAAAAGGAGACACAGATGGAAATCCACCCTGCCCAAGAAGCAGCTTCCCACTGGAAAATGGTAATAAGAGTAATAATAGCAGGTGCATCAAAGAGCTGTGAAAATGAGATGCAATCATTCATTAAAGTGCTCAGCAAGGGGACCACATGGGCTGAGAGCTGAGGTGAGGGTGCATTGCCACGTGAAAGTTGGGGACTACAGCCAGAATGCAAAAGGATAAATCCAGTGTTCATTAAATGATGCTGAGAAATTTTCTTACCTAATACACGCTCCTTCTGACCCACTCAGCCTGAACATTGAGAGGCCGGAAGGTAAGATTTCCCTGTCCACTTCAGAAACTGAGGTTGGTACAATTAGTTCTTTATTCTTCATTCCTGAGGCCAATTGGCTTCAAGAAAATCTATCTTTCTCTTAAAAACAACTCAGTGTAACCATTAGGTCAAAATTACAGCTAAAGATTGAGTTCCTGCAAAATGTCAAATAAAATGTCTTACCATTTGTGACAAACAGCTGTTGCCTTCTTCTCCAAGATGGAATCAAAGGATCTTATTACCTTAAATGAAAATGACTAAAGCAGAATTATTTTCCTTTTAATCTTTTTCCCCCTCCATGGAAATTTACATAAGAAGGAGCGGTAATCCACTCCTTTCCGTGTGTCAGAAAATCTCCACTCTTGTGGTCTCCATGGCAGCAACTCCCAACCTGAGGCAGAGGCTGTTTCACCCCGCAGAGTGCATTGGACTTTTATCTGGTGAATGAAATCAATGCAGACAACCACATCGGATGACTCAAACTTGGGGTTATTTCTGATTTTGAATTCCGTGTGTGTTTTGGCTCTCTGTGTTGGTCAACGGCGCCAGATGAATTCAAATCTGCCTGTTACTTGATGTTGTGGTGAAATGGCCTGATAAGCCCCCTGGTGTTTTGAATGCTGGCTCTTGCTCTACACCGATGATGATGCATTTTCCAGGTTTCTAAGGGGGTGATGCAACTGACTCACTCTCTGGGTCAGTGGGGACTTGCCCTTCAAGCTGTTCTGGCAGCAGTGGGCCACTCTTTCTCAGCTTATCTTTTTGTGATGTACTGAAACACACTCACCTGTGGCCACTGAATAGCATTAAGCCCATGGTGGATGAGCTATTGTGAAGCTGAATTAGCACAGGCAAATGGGATTTAAACCCGTGATCTGCCCTCATGAGCGGGAACCAGTGGAGTGACCGTGTCCGGCACTCTCAGGGCTAGGTCAGGCTTTTCGGAAATGGCCATTTAAAGTCTCCACTTGCTTCATGCTGTGAAAGACTCTGTTTAGAGGGTGAAAAGACAACCTGCAGACTGGGAGAAAATATTTGCAAGCCACATATCTGACAAACGTTTTGTGTCTTCTCGAATATATAAAGAACTCTCAAAACTCAACAGTAAAAAAAAAAAAAAAAAATCCAATTTAAAAAATGGCTGAAAGACATGAACTGTTATTTCACCAAATACGATAGGCAGATGGCAAATAAGCAAGAAAAGTTGTTCAATATCGTTAATCATTAGGAAACTGCAAATTAAAACCACAATAATATATGCCTACACACCACTTAGAGTAGCTAAAATTTTAAATAGTGATAATATCAAATGCTGGTAAGGATGCAGAGACACTAGATCTCTTACACATTGCCAGTGGACATGTAAAATGGTACAGCCACCATGGAAAACAGTTTGCCAGTTTCTTACAAAATTAAACACCATACGACCCAACGGTCATACTCCTGGCATTTATCCCAGAGAAATCAAAACTTATATTTGCACAAAAACCTGCATATAAATATTCATAGGATCTTTATTCATAATGGCGAAATACTCGAGGAGGAAAACCAAATGTCCAATAGGCAAAAGATGGAACAAACTCTGATACCTCCATACAATGGAATACTACTTAGCAACAAAAGCAAATGAATTCTTGGTACATGCAACAACCTGGATGGACCTTAGGCATTATGCTTAGTGAAAAAAGCCAGTCTCAAAAGGTTACATACCTTTTGGATCTGTTTCCACTTATCCAACAGTCTCGAAACGATGAAACGATAGAAAGAGCACAGATAAGTGGTTGCCGGGGAGCAGGAGGATGGCGGGGGGAGGAATACAAACACAGAGAATGGAATTCTTTTTTTTTTTTTTTTTTTAGGATGCAGTCTCACTCTGTCACCCAGGCTGGAGTGCAGTGGCATGGTCTAGGCTCACTGCAACCTCCGCCTCCCGGGTTCAAGCAATTCTCCTACCTCAGCCTCTGGAGTAGCTGGGATTACAGGTGTGTGTCACCACACCTGGCTAATTTTTGTATTTTTAGTAGAGACGGGGTCTCACCATGTTAGCCAAGCTGGTCTCAGACTCCTGACCTCAAACGGTACACCCATCTCGGCTTCCCAAAGTGCTGGGATTTTAGGCATGAGCCACTGCGCCCGGCCTGAATGGAATTCTTGTACTGTGATGGAACAGTTCTGTATCTTGATTGGAATGGTGGTTACATGAATCTATACATGGGATAACATTACATACACACAAATGCAAGCTTAAAAAATGCTGAGAACAGGCTGGGCGCGGGGGCTCAAGCCTGTAATCCCAGCACTTTGGGAGGCCGAGACGGGCGGATCACGAGGTCAGGAGATCGAGACCATCCTGGCTAATATGGTGAAACCTCGTCTCTACTAAAAAATACAAAAAAACTAGCCAGGCAAGGTGGCGGGCGCCTGTAGTCCCAGCTACTCAGCAGGCTGAGGCAGGAGAATGGCACAAATCCCGGCGGCGGAGCTAGCAGTGAGCTGAGATCCGGCCACTGCACTCCAGCCTGGGCAACAGAGCGAGACTCCATCTCAAAAAAAAAAAAAAAAAATGCTGAGAACAGAATAAAATCTACAGTGTAGTTCAACAGTACCAGTGCCAATTCCTTGGTTTTGCTATTGTACCACAGCTTTATAAGGTGTCACTGCTGGGGGAGGCTGAGGGAAGTGTATATGCGACCCTGTACTCATGGCTCCTTTCTGTGAGTCTATAACTATTTAAAAACAAAAAGTTACAGCCAGACGTGGTGGCTCACACCTGTCATCCCAACACTTTGGGAGGCTGAGGTGGGCAGATCACGAGGTCAAGAGATACAGACCATCCTGGCCAACATGGTGAAACCCCATCTCTACTAAAAATGCAAAAATTAGCTGGGTGTGGTGGCACACGCCTGTAGTCCCAGCTACTCAGGAGGCTGAGGCAGGAGAATCACTTGAACCCAGGAGGCGGAAGTTGCAGTGAGCCAAGTTCGCACCACTGCACTCCAGCCTGGCACAGAGAGAGACTCCATCTCAAAAAACAAAAAAAAAAAAAACGTTACCAAAAGCCTCCTAGTCATGATCGTCTACTCCTTCCTTCATTTATTCTCTTAATTATCCATTTATGGTATTAAAAACCATCCCTGTCAAAAAGAACTTAAACATTCAGCAGATCTTCCTCGTTTTATTCTCAAAACATTGCTGAGACCTGTCCTAGACCTGCCTGTGAGCCATCTGGACCCTTGTCTAACGTTCGGTCTCTGACAGATGCATCAAGGGTGGGTGTGATTGTCCTCTGTGGGTAGCGCTGTATCAAAAGCATCTTCAAGTCTCTGACCATCACTCATGAACGTATCTGACCCATCACTCGACCCATCACTCGTGAACATATCCAAATTCTTAAAGGATTTTATATTTCCAAACAGTACTACTTCTAAAGGTAATAAATTCCATGCCAGATACAATGGCTCACACCTCTAATTCTAGCGCTCTGAGAAGCTGGGGTGGGAGGATTACTTGAGGCCTGGAGTTCAAGATCAGCCTAAAAACATAGTAAGAACCCTGTCTGTACAAAATAATAATAATAATAATTAGCCAAGTGTGATGGTACAAACCTGAAGTCCCAGCTAACTGGGAGGCTGAGATGGGAGGATTCCTTGAGCCCAGGAGTTTGAGGTTACAGTGAGTTCTGATCATGCCACTGCATTCCAGTCTCGGCAACAGAGAAAGACCCTGTCTCAAAAATAAATAGATAAATGAGACAAGCCTGGCCAACATGGTGAAACCCCGTCTCTACTAAAAACACAAAAATTAGCCGGGTGTGGTGGTGCACACCTGTAATCTCAGCTACTCAGGAGGCTGAGGCAGGAGAATCACTTGAACCAGGGAGGCGAAGGTTGCAGTGAGCCGAAATCGTGCCTGGGCAACAAGAGCAAAACTTTGTCTCCAAAAAATAAATAAATAAATAAAGTATAGTATAGTATAGTATAGTATAGTATAGTATAGTATAGTATAGTATAGTATAGTA
>NC_045440.1:126228609-126353283 GCF_002776525.5 Piliocolobus tephrosceles
TATAGTATAGTATAGTATAGTATAGTATAGTATAGTATAGTATAGTAAATACTGGACAATAGAAACTTTTCAGCTCCATTATAATCTTATGAGACCACCGTCGAGATATGCAATCCATTGTTGACTGAAATGTCATTATGCAGCACATGGCTGTATTGTGCTACAATTGCTCTGTCATTCTCCCTTATATATTTATAGATCTTTTTTTCTAATTCATTTGAAAGTAAGCTACAAAATCCAGCCATGTTTTCCCCAACATTTCACTGTGCATCTTGAATGAATACGGACATTCTCCCAAATAACCACAATACCCCTGTCATACCTAAGAAAGCTAACATTTATTTGGTTAAATGGTACCATTTAATATGTGACTTACCTGTAAATTTTACCCATTGTCCTCAATTGTTACCAATTGACCTTTTAAAGCTCATTTTATTAAGTCCAAGATTGTGTCTCTAAAACGTAAAAATTAGTTTAAGTTTCATGTTTGCTGCCATTGTTTGAAGCCACATGCACTTAATATTTGTACAATTTTGACCCTTTTGAAACCCCATGGGTGCCCCTCTTATTTGATTCTATTGAAATTTGGTGAATAAGTTTATTTACAGGCATCTTTTCTATGCCCTTCATGAATTCATAGCATGTACTTATTTCTTCTTAAAGCTTTGGTCTCTCCATGCTGGAGTCCACCTCCTTTGAGCTCAGGCTCAAATGTAGGTTTCTCTTAATAATTTAGTTTGCCTCTTTCTGTGTGTCCTTTATAGGTCCTGCCTTAAGCAGTGTAATGACTAAAATTGCACATATCCCTCCAAGTGCCAACCTACATAGGCTTTATGCAAGATATACAGAACCACACTTTTAGGATTTAGGACCAATGAAAGGCTCTTTTACGTGCTAACAAATTTAGGAGCTATAAATTTTCTTCCAGACTTTTTCCTTGCGTTAAACTTTTTTACCAATTGAGAGCTGCATAAAATGAACATCAAGGGCAGAACATCAAAGGAACTAAGAGGCCATGTCCAAGAACACCAGACAACGGGGAGAAGTGTTTCCCAGGTGCCCACAGCAGGCTGCAACAGAGACCGTGGAGGGCTGAGGGTGGCAGACATTTACATAATATCATCGACATATTCTAGCTGCCAGCTGTGAGCTGTCTCCATTTCTTCTTTCACTTGCTCCTCAAAGTGTGAGGCCCAGAGTGACCCCGGTTTGTTGACACCCCCCAGGGACAACTCTGAAATGAACTGCAACTTCAGATTTTGTGTCTAATGTTTCTCTGAATAATGAGCAGGATTTTCTTGGCCTGATATGAAACATACTGGGCAAATACTTTTAGCAAGTCATCTATCGTGAATATTATGTCCTTTTTTGGACTGGCAACTGAGAGCCAGCATTTCATGGTTCGATTTACCTGGATATGTCCCCTTTTCATGTGTTTTTACACATTTGTCTTTCATGAACTTTTCTCTCTCTGTGGTTTATTTACTCAGTTGTTCACCCATTTGATGTCACTTCTCATGTGCTTATTTTGTGGACATACCACAAACATAACTATGACATAGTCCTGGCACTCAAAAAGAGACCTGCTTTCTCTTTTTGAGAGAAAGCCCAGGCTGAAGTGCAGTGGTGTGATCTTGACTCACCGCAACCTCTGCCTCCCAGGTTCAAGCGATTCTCCTGCCTTGGGCTCCTGAGTAGCTGGAATCACAGGCACCCAGCACCACACCTGGCTAATGTTTGTATTTTTAGTAGAGACAGGGTTTCACCATGTTGACCAGACTGGTCTCAAACTCCTGACCTCAGGCAATCCACCCACCTCTGCTTCCCAAAGTGCTGGATTACAGGTGTGAGCCACCATGCCTGGCCTGAGGCTTGCATTCTTTAATTGGGACACATGACCCAGCACATTGCATACTCCCAGACACAAGGCTCACAGATGATATATGGCCAAAAACAGTCACGTCAGAGCCCAGGAAGACTCATGTAAGCTCCATGATGACAGGAACTTCTTCTCTCTGTCCACTTCAGTATCCCCAGCATGTAGAAGAATGCCTGGTGCATACTAGGACTTCAATAAATATTTTTGCATTAATTAATTCCATGACTTTTGTTTGTGTTATTGAGAAACAGGCTGCCTCTTTCCTGCTGCACCAGAGAATTCAGAAGCTGAAGCTTCCATCTTGCTACCAAATGGAGTCTGAGACTAGAGTCAACAGATTGCAAAGCAAGCAGAAAGGAGAGACACATGATTGCATCATGTGAGCCCTGAATCTTGCTGTGCCTGAAGCCAGGGCTGCCTTGGTCTTGTTGTAGGAGCCAAGTTTGCATTTTTCTTATGCCACATTTGATCAGGTTTGTCCCTGTTTGCTGACCAAGTCCTAACTAAAAACATTAAAAGAAGTATCCTGCCTATCCTTAAACCAGAGCACTTCAACCCCTCAACAAGGGGAACACAGGGCCCAGACACAGACAATCAGAGTTTAATGGGGCTGCTTTTCATGATGGTTTGCTCCCGATAGGAAGGAAAAGCAGACTCAGATAGTGGGGCTATCCTTAGCCCAGCCTCCAGGGCTGATGGGTTAGGATGAAGTCATGTGGGCCAGTAGAAAGAAAGAAAACATGAGGCCAAATAATAAGATCTTTAGACTTGGTTTTCTATTTAAGAGCTCCATAGCCTTGAATAAGTCAGTTGACCTTTCCGGACTTCAGTTTCCTCCAGTACAAAATTAATAACTTGGTCTAAGTGATCAGTTCTACAATGGGTGTGACTGCCTATGTCTCTCTATTGGCATGGGGCTCGCTGCTGCTGTGGCTGCTGCTATTATAGTTGCCCCTGTGATAACTGTGGCGGGAGCAGTCACAATCCTGGAGGCCAGAGATCAGAGTGTTGACAGTGTTGGTTTCTCTGAGGCTTCTTTCCTTGGCTGGTGAGATGACTGTCCTCTCCCTGTGTCTATCCCTAGACTGCTGCAGGGATAGAGAAGGCAGGAGGATGATAAGGCCTGTGATGGTGGTGGTGGGTCCTGTGGTACTGGTGAGGTTCCTAATGGGAAGAATTAGGGCAATAGGGGAAGACTTATAAGAAAAGAACATTCAGACATGGACAGTAACAAAGGAAAGACCATCTGAAGACACAGGGAGAGGATAGTCATCTACAAGCCAAGGAAAGAGGCCTCAGAAGAAACCAACACTGCCAACACTTTGATCTCTAGCCTCCAGCATTGCGAGAAAATTAATTTCTGTTGCTTAAGTCACCGATTCTATGGTACTTTGTTATGGCAGCCTCAGTAGATGACTACAGGGTTGCATTCATATTTCATAACTCTTGTCAGTTTATTCTAATGTTCAACATCAAGAATGATTGCCCTATAAGGTAAAACCTACACTGCCCAGCCACGCTTCAAGACTCTGGCCACATTCCACCTGTCCAACCACAGATCCCACTTCCCAGTAAAAGTTCCCAACTGCAGTGGGACGCTTCAATGTTGCCCAGACTGGAGTGCAATGGCACAATCTCGGCTCACTGTAACCTCCACTTCCTGGGTTCAAGCAATTCTCCTGCCTCAGCCTCCTGAGTAGCTGGGATTACAGGCGCATGCCACCATGCCCGGCTAATTTTTGTATTTTTAGTAGAGATGGGGTTTCACCATGTTGGTCAGGCTGGTCCCGAACTCCTGACCTCATGTTTCACCTGCCTCGGCTTCACAAAGTGCTGGGATTACAGGCATGAGCCACTGCACCCAGCCCACATGACTCTTAAGAATGCCATGCTAGTTCCTGATACAACTTACTCATTTATCCCTCCTGACTTTTCCTTACTCCCAAAGTCTATTTTGCACTTCCACCAAACCAAATGCAATGCAAACCTTTTTCAAGCATTTACTAGGCAAAGTGTTTTGATGTCTAACCAAGTAACATAGTTTTAAAGAACGGACTGTCAAGGCCATTTACTCTTGAGCAAGGAAGGGAACTGTTGTGGGGAGGTGTATTTTAGCTTCTCACCCCAGCCTTCACATTACTCCAACCAGGAACCTATCTAAACCACCTATTAAAAGCTTGGCTCTAAGTTTTCAGAGAGCTAGTGTAGGAATTTCCATGTTAAGGAGGGAGAAGGTTCTTTCTGTGGTCCTCTGTTTGGGGGAAGCACCATGAAGGACTTAGTGAATCAAACTGGCAATCTTTTTTTTAGATTTTTCTTTTAGAAGCAGGGTCTTGCTCTGTCACCCATGCTAGTGAGCAATCATAGCTCACTGTAACCTTGAACACTTGGGTTCACGAAATCCTCCCACCTCCACCTCCTGAGTACCTAGGACCACAGGTGCACACCACTACACTTGGCTATTTTTGTTGTTGTTGTTGTAAAGATGGTGGTCTCACCCTGTTGCCCAGGCTAGTCTTGAACTCCTAGCCTCAAGCAATCCTCCCACCTCAGCCTCCCAAAACACTGGAATTAAAGGTGTGAGCCACCATGCCCAAACCTGGCAACCTTTAAGCTGCGTTCTCAGTTTCCATGGACAGTTTTCTTTGCCGCTGATTGTCCTGCTAGTCTATGAAATAATGCTAATAAAAAAAAAATATGTTCCTTAGTGATTAAGAGCACAGATTCTGGACTTAGAAGAGCCTGGTTCAAATCTCAGCGCTTTGACCTGCTAACTGTCCAAAAGAATACTCTAAACTTGGGAACATGCAGAAGAGATTATTGAGTGATTTGCCAGTGCAAAGCTGGGCTTTCTACTGACTAGTCCGAATACTCTAAACTTGGGAACATGCAGAAGAGATTATTGAGTGATTTGCCAGTGCAAAGCTGGGCTTTCTACTGACTAGTCAAATTTCATCTCCATAACGGCAGAGGTTTATTAGTAAATTTTGGTCCCACAAAGATGCAAATAATTTAACTCTGGTGGAAGAATTAGCTCCAAGGGTTACAGTTGATAGCCCTGTTGGACATTAACTAGCTTTCTATCTCACCCAGTAATCTTTTGGTATTAAATTTCTACTGCTGATATAACAATGTAACACATCTTAGGGTGTAAAAATAATGTGAATTTATTATCTTACAGCACTAGATGTCAGAAGTTCAAAATCAGTTTCACTGGGCTAAAATCAAGGTGTAAGCAGAGCCCATTTCTTCTAGAGGCTCTAGAAAAGGATTTGTTTTCTTGTCTTTTCCAGCTTCTAGGGATAACCTATATTCCTTGGCTTATGGCCTCTTCCTCCATCTTTAAAGCACATCACTCCAACCTCTGCTTTTGTTCTTATATCTTCCATCTCAGTTGACACTCCTGTCTCCCTCTTATGAGAATGCATGTGATTACATTGGACCTACCCAGATAATCCTGAATAATCTCCCCATTACAGATGTGATTAAAAACCTATAATTTAATCACATCTGTAAAATCCTTTCTACTTGTAAAGTAACATAAGTAACATATTCACAAATTCCAGGGATCAGAATAGATTTTTTTCCAGAGGGAACATAATTTAACCTATCATACTTGCCTTATTTTTTGCTGTTGAATTACCTGCATATATCTAAATTCTCTAATGCTCTTTGAATAAGTTTTAACTTCTTATTGGTTCTCTCATTAATTATTGAGTTAAATAAAATCTTTGACATGGTATCATTTTATATTTTCCTGAGAATTGTGATTTACATTTTTGAAAATTGCACTTCACATAGCTCTGTGGCCCTAAGCAAGTTGCTTAATCTCTCTAAGTTTCAGTTTACATATCTGTAAATGAGGATATTAACAATAATAATACTTAACTTTGCGGGCTGTCATTGTCAGTAACAAATGAGACAATGCATGTAAAGCAATCAGCCCAGTGCCTTGTGCATCTGAAACCCTCAAAAAATGTTTGATGGTGATACTGCTGCTGATAATGGTGGTGATGCTGCTGATGATGCTGATGACGATGATGCTGATGTTGCTGATGCTGCTGATGGTGCTGATGATGCTGATGGTGCTGATGCTGCTGATGATGCTGATGCTGCTGCTGATGGTGATATTGATGCTGCTGCTGATGATAATGGTGATGCTGATGATGGTGATATTGATGCTACTGATGATGATGAGGGTGGTGATGCTGATTATGCTGATGCCAATGATGCTGGTTATGGTGACAATGATGCTGATGCTGATGCTGATGTTGATGAGAACAAGTGCTGTGGCCCTCAGTGCCTTAACATCCCTAAAATGAAAATATTGTGTTCAGAGCTCTCTATTTTCCTTTGTAGCTCTTTCTAGCTTTATGATCAAGGCCATCGAACATCAGGCACTTTTATTCAGTTTGCTAGATGAAAAAGGCAATTCAACCCCAACCAGAGCACTTGTCTTGGCAAAAGTGTGCTCGCTAGTTTGAGGTCTTAATTTGTCGTCCCAACTGGACTTCTTTGTGGCACACACAAACCAAACAAACTCTACAGGGAGGCCCTGACTATGATTTTTAAACAAATTGATGACAGTGATGATCACAGGAAACACTCCACACTGTTTTCTAGACAAAAGCTGAGTGATATAACAATAGTCTGAATAGAAAGGCAAAACTTGCCTTTGCATTGATTTCATGCCAAAACATGGCTAATTGCATCAGGCAATTGCTAGGAAACTTATTAGCATCAATAATCATATTCTTACACACATATACGCACATGCACAGAAAACCTAATTCTGCCCAGGACAAATGGACAGTCATCATTTAACAGCCTAACTAGACAACAGTTCCTCCATGGCACATCCAGTGATGGATGAGGCTCTCCATGCAAATGTTGTAACCTGCAGCTATAGAAGCACTTACCACACTATTACTTGAACTCAGGGTCATGTTTACATGGTAAATATGTAAATGTTCTATGTAAATATTTATTCTTACTCTATTAAAAAAAGAAAAGGAGAAGACGAATTAGGCTTCAGATGACCAAAGCAGACTTGCTATTCAAAATGCATTCTGAATCAACAGCATCTGAATCACCTGGCAGCTTGTCAGAAATGCAGAATCTCAGGCCCCACCCCAGCCCTGCTAAATCATAATCTGCCTATAACAAAATCCCTAGGTGATTCAAATGCACGTTGAAGTGTGAGGAGCATTGCACTAAGAACTTCTGAATAAGAGCAGTGGGTAGTAATATCATTCGGAAGGTCTGTTCCTTTGGAAAAATCACACTACTGCAGTATACCATTAGGAATATCAGAAAAGGGAAATCACTGAATGGTTCTTTCAACAAACATTCATTGAGGGCCTATTATGTGCCAGACAGTATTCTAAGTGCTGGGGGTACAGCAACAAGAACGAATATGAAAGACCCCTTCCTTTGAGGATCAAATGAATAAATAAAACAGAGTATATAGATTGTCAGATGTTGGAAGCTCCTATGAAGAAAAATGAAATGGGATAGGGAGGAGGGAAATTTTGCAGTTCTAAACAGCATAGTCAGGAGGTGATATTGATACAGAGACTCAAAGGAAGTGAAGAGACAAGCTACGTGGCTATTTCCTGGAACAGCATGACAGGTAAAGGGAACAGCAAATACAAAGCCCTGAGAAGGAGAAATTATAGCATGTCTATATGCTGAGGAGAAGGATCCATTGAGGATTGCTTGAAGGAGAAGACAGAATTGCCAGTGATGTTCTTGACAATTGGAAAAGGATGAGATATAGCACACAAGAGGAGAGGCCAGCTCAGTAGAGGAGCATGGAGAGTTTGACTATTATCATGTGAGAGAAAGCAAAGCCTATGTGTCTAAATGTGAGTAAGCTGGTGGATAAAATGGTGGGAGCACCTGGAAGTCTCCTCTATTGTTTGAGATTTTTGCCTGAAAAAGGAATCTAGTTTATCCATTGAGGGAGAGGAGAGGAAGGTTATTAAAAGTATTGGAAGAGAAGATAAGGTTTGAAATAGCTGTCTAGAAGAGGAAACAACTATGGAAATGTGTGCTTGTTGGGCAGCCTTGAGTCCACCTTTGTGATATGTCAACATCCCTTTGTTTTTCTCCAGCCATGTTCACTTTCAAGTCTGGAGATGGGAAGAGAGAGAAGAATTGGATTTAACAAGGGTTGAGGTTTGGCCAGGCACCCACAATGAAGTGAGATGGGGGGAAATGTGTTGAGGCTACATGCAAGGAAGTCATTTATAATGAAGAATCATGGAATTAAGGCTAGATTTTAAAAAGACCTGAGGGCTCAAACAAAATAAGGGATGGTGAATATATAACAGAATCATTGACTGGCAGGTCCCAGTAAAGTCAAGCAAATACCAAGGTCAGGGAACTGGAAGAATTAAACTGGAAAGTTAGAAGATGACAGAGAATGGGATTCTTGAAACTGGGATTGTAAAGGTGATAGAATTAGTGGTCATTCCATGATCCAGGCTGCGCCATTCGTTATGGCAGCCATGAGCAACCTGGGGCTATTTAAATTTTATTAAAATTAAAGAAAGTTAAAACTCCAGTTCTCAACTGAACTAGCCACATTTCAGGTATTCAATGGCTGCATGTGGGTGGCTAGTGGCTAGTCTATTGGACAGTGGAAGTAAAGACCATTTCCATTGTCACAGAAGGTTCTACCAGGCAGTGCTGTTCTAGGGTTTGACTATGGGGATTCTTTGCTGAGATAAGGTGATGGGCGAGGTTATCAGAGGGCCCTGGATTATCTATACAGATATGGAAATCATCAAAAATTGGAACAGGAACAATTTTGGAAAGTGTGCCAGTGGTGCTAGAGCTAAAGTCTTCAAGGTGTCAGAAGAGTGAGGTCAGCAGACAATTACTACAGGGATGATTTAAAACCTCATTTTTAGTGAGAAGAGGGGTCACAAGAGATCATGTCTAGGCCTATTAGCCAATCAGGATAGTAGGTCAGGGCTACAGGGAAAATGATGTCCTCATCATTTTGATGATGATGGAAGAAGGTGAAGAGAACATTCAAATTTAGTTGAGGAAAGAAGAGATTTTGCTGATGGCTAACCATGTGTCCCAGAGTGACAGTGGAAGGGTTTGAGGAGACAGGGAACAGTGAGCAATGAGTTCGTGGAAGGGGCCGTGCCGGACTGCATGGGAAGGTGATCCAGGTGAGCAGTCCTGGGAAGCAGCGCTTTGTATATAACCTGAGGTAAACAGCAACAAAGGGCACAGGGAGATGGATCCCGACAGCCCCGGAGCATGAACTAGGGAAGCTGTGAGTGTTCAAGGAGAAACAAGGCTCTTGCCAGGAGCACAAAGAATTCTAGAACACCCTCTTCATTTCCACTCAAGGTAGCATGGAGGCTAGAAAATGATCCAGAGCTCTGGGCATCTCGGCTGCCGGCAGGGGAGGATGGAGGCCTGGGAGGAGTGATCTTCCCCAGAGAACATGGAGCTCCCTCTTGACTCCTTAAACCTACCCCAGACTAGAAATATCTTTGTGTTGGAGTTTTCCTGGAGAGGGGGTTGCTGTAAGCCAGAAGGCAACCTTCCAAGTCCCTGCACTAGAAACCTACGCTAGCTCAAAGCCTGACTCTGATATGCACTTCTCTAAGCCTCCATGCCCAGATCCTCAAGCTTTCCATGTTCTGTCACCTCTACCTAGAAGTCTCCTCTCCCTTCTCTGAGCCAAGGGAACAGTCACAGTCAGCTACTTGAAGATATACTCTTCAAATGTTCAAACAACTGATTTTGTTCATGCATTCATTCATTTGTTCAATGAATACTAATTGAATATCAAATACTAGTTATCAGTATTTATTAATACTCAAGAAATACTGGTAACTAGTACTAAGAAAACAAATTTCATAAACTGGAGTTCAAAAACTAGTTCTACCACTTATTTGCATGAGGTCCTTAGATGTTTCTTTAACCTCTCTGAGGCTGTTTTCTCTCCTGCAAAATTTAGACATGAAAGTACTTAGTGCAATGCCTGGCACAGATAAGAATTCATTAAGTGTTTGTCATTATTAGTCATAAATGTTTTGCCAGTTCTGCACTAAGTGCCAAGGATGCAAAGACTCATATTCTAGCTTAGGAGATAGGATCAAAACCAATGAATTTTCATTATAACATGATTTCATAAGAGTCACTCAAAAGAGATGTATACAGATACTATTGGAGTATCATGAAGTGAAGGATTCCCAGGTGTGATATCTGGAAAGGTCTTCCAATGACTAGGAGTCTTGGTCAGCTTGGGTTGCTATCACAGAATACCACCAACTGAGTGGCTTATAAACAACAGATATTTATTTCTCACAATTCTGGAGACTGTAAAGTCCAAGATCCAGGCACCAGCAGAATTAGTGTCTGGTAAGGACCCACTTCTTGGTTCTTAGATGGCCGTCTTCTCACTGCGTCCTCACATGGCAGAAGGGATGAGGGAGCTCTCAGGTTCCTTTTATAAGAACATTAGTCCCATGCATAAGAGCCCTGCCCTTGTGACCTAATCACCTCCCTTTTCACTTTGGGGGTTAGGATTTCAGCATGTGAATTTTGGAAAACACAAGCATTCAGTCTACAGTAGAATCGTTCTCCAGATGGAGAAGGGGAAAGCATCGCATCCCAGGTTGAAAGAAGAGCATGGTGCCTTGAAAGCGCATGGTGTGTCCACAAACCTGTGAGAAGCCATGGAGTGGAGAGTGCATAGAACAGAGTAACAGGAGGTGAAGCTTGAGAAGCAAAGGGTCCCTTATGGGGCAGGGCACATTTCCTTTCCCAGCCCTTCTGACTTGATCTTGTGAGCAATGGCAGTTGCACTCAGATTGTTAAGCAGAAGAGCACCATGATCAGGATGTTGGCATTAGAGTGGAAGACAGGTAGGGGGAGGAATGAGACTGAAGGCAGGGAGACTGTTTTAAGAGGCTGTTGAAATAATGCAGGCAAGACATGGTAAGAACCTGGACAAGGGCATTGGCAGAGGAACTAGAAAACCATGGATAGGAGAGACAGTTCTGAAGTAAAACCAACAGGACTCAGGGATGTGCTGGGCTGGATGCAGAGATAGGAAGATAAGGGAATCATTCACCACAAGCCCATGAACTCACATAGTTGCGGGTTGCTGAGACACAACTTCAAAATGTCTTAGTGAGTGAGAGCCCCAAGTCCAAGGAAGCTTGAAAGTTACTTGTAATGTATCTTGACTCCCCACTGAACACTTGAGCATTTCCTGACAATCATGTAATTATTAAGCAAATAGTCATTCTTTGTTCTCAGAAAAGACTGTAAGACTATGTATCTCTAAGCAAATATAACATTATATGGTTATAATATTAACCATTATGCAATTTGCATGCTGCAAGAAATATAAAGCAAAGAGTATGAGACTTAGCCAAAGAAAAGGTCTACTTCATGGAGGAACTTATTCTTGCACAAAGCCTTAAAGGATAAGCAAATTTTTGATGTATAAAAATGGGCACTCTAAGCTGAGGGGGAGCTGCCTGAGCCGAAACAGGTGAGCAGGAAAGCATTTCTCAGGTGGGTTCTTAAAGCTCCTCATCTTGTAAGATGCTCCAGGATGAAAGGGCCCATGACCAAATAAACCCGGGGTTACAACCCACTACGCAACCCCTCCCTTGGAGCATCACAATACTTTTGACATATTAAAGATCTTTAGAAGTCCTATAATTAAAAGTAATTTGCCTAGTGAAAAAAAGCAAATCATCGGTTGCCTGGGGCTGGAGGTGGGACTAGGAGGCTTGATTGCAAAGGGGTACAAGGAAACACTCTAGGTAATGGCCATATTCTGTATGATAATTGTGATGGTAGGTTACAAGGGTATATACATGTGCCAAAATCCATCAAACTACACATAAAATAGGTACGTTATGCCTCATTTAACTTGATTAAAAATAATAACAATTTGTTTTTTATTTGACTTTGGATAACTTTTTTTATTCTTCTCATTAGCATTCCCTCAAAAAGGCCTATCTGTTGAAACAGCATCTGGAGAAACACCACTGCTTTAGTTTCTGTTGCTGTTGTAACATATGATCACCTTAGTGGCTTAAAGCAACACATATTTATTATCTTACAGCTCTGGAGGTCAGAAATCTGCAATGGGTCTCACTGTGCTAAAATCAAATGTCAAAAGGGTAGTGTTATTTCTGAAGGGGATAATCTGTTTCCTTGCCTTTTCCAGCTTTCAGAGGCCACTTGCACTTCTTGGCTCATGGCCTCTTCCTCCATATTCTAAGTCTGCTATAACATCACTCCAACTTTTACTCCCATCCTCCAATCTTCTTTTTTTTTCTTTTTTGAAATAGAGTCTTGCTCCCCTGTCCAGACTGGAGTACAGTAGCATGATCTCAGCTCACTGCAACCTCCACCTTTTGGGTTCAAGTGATTCTCATGCCTCAGCCTTCAGAGTAGGCATTCTTGTGCCTCAGCCTCAAGATCCCATGCCTGGGATCACAGACATGTGCCACTATGCCCAGTTAATTTTTTATTGTATTTTTAGCAGAGACAGGGTTTCACCATGTTGGCCAGGCTGGTCTTGAACTCCTGACCTCAAGTAATCTGCACACCTCAGTCTCCCAAAGTGTTGGGATTACCGGCTTGAGCCACCGCACCTGGCCCCAATCTCCTTTTCTGACTCTGACTCTTCTACTTCCCTCTTTTACTTATAAGGACACTTACGATTTCACTAGGCCCACTCAGAAAATTCAGGACAATCTCCTCATCTCAAGATCCTTAGTTTAATCACATCTGCAAAGTCCTTTTTTCTGTGTAAGGTAACACTCACAGTTTCCAAGAATTAGGATGTGGCCATCTTTGAGGGCCATTATTCTGCTTATTACAACTATTTTTAGTATAAAGTAAAAGAAACGAATATTAAGCCTGGAAATGAAGACTGAGCCATATCAGGATAAAGAACCTGGACTTTTCCAGTTAAGAAACAGGCAGAATTTATTTACTTTTGAACTGGTACATTCACATGTCTTAACATTTGAAAGCTGTCATAAGGTATTAAGTAGAAATTTTCCCCTTTTCCCCAGCCATCCAGTTTCCCTCTCTGGAGCCAACAAATGTTACTTACCACTCTTTAATGTGTTATTTCAGACATTATTCATATCTATAAATTTTTACTTTTTTACACAAATGGTAGCATAGTATAAAAAATTATTTGTAACTTTCTATTTTGGCCTCAACAATATAAACTTGTAGATATCCCACAGTGGAACGAAAAGACCTTCTTTATTCATCTCTATGGATACATAGCATTTGATTTTATAGACCACTGGTTCTCAACATGAGTGTTTATTAGAATGACATGGGAGAATCTTGGAAAATCCCCAGGAGTTCCAGTTATCTATTTTTCTGTAACAAACCATCCCCAAACTTAGAAGCATAAAACAGTAATCATTTTATTATGCTTGCAATTTTTGGAGTCAATAATTTGGTCAGGGTATAGTAGGGATAACTTGTCTCAGCTCCACAGTGACTGAGGCCCTCAGCTATGGTGGTTGAGATGGCAGGAATGGTTCACTTAGAGCTATATATATGGCGCCCTGGTTCTACAGCAGCTGAAGTCCTTGGTGATTCTCTATATCATGTCTGCTGGGTGTGCAATGTCCAAGAAGGCTTCTGATATGGTTTGGCTGTGTCCCCCTCCAAATCTCAACTTGAATTATATCTCCCAGAATTCCTACATGTTGTGGGAGGGACTCAGGAAGAGATACTTGAATCATGGAGGACAGTCTTTCCCATGCTGTTCTAGTGATAGTTAGTAAGTCTCATGGGATCTGATGGGTTTATCAGGGGTTTCCACTTTTGCTTCTTCCTCATTTTGTCTTGCCACTGCCATGTAAGAAGTGCCTTTCATCTCCCGACATGATTTCGCGGCTTCCCCAGTCATGCAGAAATATAAGTCCAATTAAACCATTTTCCCTTCCCAGTGTTGGGTATGTCTTTATCAGTAGCATGAAAACAGACTACTACAGTAAATTGGTACCAGTAGAATGGGGTGTTGCTGAAAAGATACCCAAAAATGTGGAAGTGACTTTGGAACTGGGTAACAGGCAAAGGTTGGAACAGTCTGGAGGGCTCACAAGAAATAAAAAAATGTGGGAAAGCTTCGAACCTCCTAGAGACTTGTTGAATGGCTTTGACAAAAATGCTGATAGTAGTATGAACAACGAGGTCCAAGCTGAGGTGGTCTCAGATGGAGATGAGGAACTTCTTGGGAACTAGAACAAGAGTGATTCTTGTTATGTTTTAGCCAAGAGACTGCTATTCTAATGATAGTAAATTTCCGCTTTTGCTTCTTCCTCATTTTCTCTTGCTGCCACCATGTTAGAAGAGTGTTTTGTCTCCCAACATGATTCTGAGGCCACCCCAGCCATGTGGAACGGTAAGTCCAATTAAACCTCTTTTTCCTTCTCAGTCTCCAGTATGTCTTTAAAGCAGCGTGAAAGTGAACTAATACAGTGGGGCAGAGCCACCAGTACACCAATCAGTTTGGAAGGCTCAGAAGAAGACAGGAAAATGTGGAAAAGTTTGGAACCTCCTAGAGACTTGTTGAATGGCTTTGCCCAAAATGCTAATAGCAATATGGACAATAAGGTCCAGGCCGAGGTGGTCTCAGATGGACATGAAAAACTAGTTGGGAACTGGAATAAAGGTAAGTCTTGCTATGTTTTAGCAAAGAGACTGATGGCATTTTGCCTCTGCCCTAGAGATTTGTGGAACTTTGAAAGATAATTTAGGGTATCTGGTGGAAGAAATTTCTTTTTTTTTTTTGAGATGGACTTTTGCTCTTATTGCCTAGGCTAGAGCGCAATGGCATGATCTCGGCTCACCACAACCTCTGCCTCCCGAGTTCAAGCGATTCTCCTGCCTCAGCCTCCCAAGTAGCTGGGATTACAGGTATGCACCACCAAGCCCAGCTAATTTTGTATTTTTAGTAGAGACAGGGTTTCTCCATGTTGGTCAGGCTGATCCACCCATCAGGTGATCCACCCATCTCAGCCTCCCAAAGTGATGGGATTACAGGCATAAGCCACTATGCCTGGCCAGGTAGAAGAAATTTCTAAGTAGCAAAGCATTCAAGAGGTGACTTGGATTCTGTTCAAGGTATTCTGTTTTATAAGGAAAGCAGAGCATAAAAGTTTGGAGAATTTGCAGCCTGGCTATATGATAGAAAAGAAAAACCCCTTTTCTGGAGAGAAATTCAAGCCAGCTGCAGAAATTTGCATAAGTAGCAAGGAGCCTACTGTTAATCCCTAAAACCATGGGGAAATGTCTCCAGGCCATGTCAGAGACCTTTATGGCAGCTCCTCCCATCACAGGCCCAGAGGGCCAGGAGGAAAAAGTGGTTTCATGACCAGGCCCAGAGTCTCCGTGCTGTGTGCAGCCTAGGGACCTGTGTCCCAGCTGCTCCAGCCATAGCTGAAAGGAGCCAGCATAGAGCTCAGGCTGTGGCTTCAGAGGGTGGAAGCCCCTAGCCTTGGCAGCTTCCACGTGGTGTTGAGACTGCGGGTGCACAGAAGTAGAGAACTGAGGTTTGGGAACCTCTGCCTAGATTTCAGAGGATGATGTATGGAAATGCCTGGATACCCAGGCAAAAGTTTGCTGCGGGGGCAGGGCCCTCACAGAAAGCCTCTGCTAGGGCAGTGCAGAAGAGAAATGGTGGGTCAGAGCCCCCACACAGAGTCTTTACTGGGGCACTGCCTAATGGAGCTGTGAGAAGAGGGCCACCATCCTCCAGACCCCAGAATGGTAGATCCACTGACAGTTTGCACTGTGTGCCTGGAAAAGCCACAGATACTAAATGCCAGACCATGAAAGCAGCCAGGAGAGAGGCTGTACCCTGCAAGGCCACAGGGCACAGCTGCCCAAGACCATGGGAACCAGCCTCTTGCATCAGTGTAATCTGGATGTGAGACATGGAGTCAAAGGAGATCATTTTGGAGCCTTAAAAATTTGACTGCCCTACTGGATTTCAGACTTGCATGGGCCCTGTAACCCCTTTGTTGTGGCCAATTTCTCCCATTTGGAATGGCTGCATTTACCCAATACCTATAGCCACATTGTATCTAGGAAGTAACTAGCTTGATTTTGATATTACAGGCTCATAGGCAGAACAGACTTGCCTTGCCTTGTCTCAGATGAGATTTTGGACTGTGGACCTTTGGGTTAATGCTCAAATGAATTAAGACTTTGGGGGGCTGTTGGGAAGACATGATTGGTTTTGAAATGTGAGGACATGAGATTTGCAGGGGCCACAGCAGAATGATAAGGTTTGGCTGTGTTCCCATCCAAATCTCAACTTGGATTGTATCTCCCAGAATTCCCAGGTGTTGTGGAAGGGACCCAGGGGGAGGTAATTGAATCACGGGGGCCAGTCTTTCCCATGCTATTCTAGTGATAGTCAATAAGTTTCACAAGATCTGATGGGTTTATCAGGGGTTTCTGCTTTTGCTTCTTCTTCATTTTGGGTATGTCTTTATCAGCAGCATGTAAGCAGACAAATACAGCTTCCTTACTCACTTGTCTGCTGCCTGGACCACTGGGCTATGTGGGCTGTAACAGCTGGGGATATATGGGTCTCTCTCTCTCTCTCTCTCTCTGTGTGTGTGTGTGTGTGTGTGTGTGTGTGTGTGTATCTCAGCAGGTAACTTGGGCTTCCTCACAGCATGGTGGTCTCAGGGTAGTTGAATTTATTACATAGCAGCTGACTCAACCCAGAGCTAAAGTTTCAAGAGGCCAGTGAAGAAGCTACAAAACTTCTTATGCCTTAGCCTTGGAGGTACTAGACCATCTCTTCAACCACATTCTGTTAGTCAAGTAAATCCCTACACAAGCCCAGATTCAAGGGAAGGGAAATTAGACTCTACCTCTGAATAGGAAGAAAATTTATAACCATAATGTACCACACCCAGGGGACCTGAATGTGCAGCCAGGCTTGAAAACTACAGTTATAGATCCACCATAACTTACTGTCCATCAAGACCCCATTGATGGATATACAGGCTGCTTCAGATTTTTTGCTATTGTAAGCAACACAGCACTCAACAAGTCCTCCAATCATCATTTCACACAAGAGCAAGAAGGTCTGGAGGGTACTTTGGGATAAGTGAAACTGGTGGATTAAAGATTTGGTACCGGAAGTTTCTGAGCTGTAAAGTGGCACAATCAGGGCTGAACTTTAGGAATTCCAATCTGTCTGCACCACCCAGGGCTGAGCAGTGGGAGGGGGTGGCTGCTGGCAGAGAGACCAGGCTTCATGTTGTCAGACTAGTTGGGATAGAGATCATAAAATGGAAGAACAGAAAGGAAGGAACAGATGGGAGGGATCATCAAAATGCAGCTATCCTCATTAGCGAGTGGTGGAAGACAGAAGTTAATTTGGTGATGAACTTGATGATACTGATGATATGTACTGCAGTGGTCATGACAGGTTTCTTGGAAGACGTGAGACTGGAGAGGGAGCATTCAGGATAAGGAGAATTTTAATAGCAAGAAAAAAGGAAGACAGCCTTTTCATTGGCATTTCATTTGGTGCTGTTGGAAGATATGGAGAAAGCTCTGTTTTGAGAAAGATTATCCAACTCAAGCACATCAGGTTTAGCCATTGCCTGTCACACAGCAAGTGTTCAAAAACAGGATGCACTATTCCTACTAATGGCAAGTAATTCCCTATTAAAATTCCTTAATATATTGGAACACGAGTTTTGGTGACAATTATGATTGCTCTCGTTATTTCTAAACAGATGCATGTGCCATGGAAAAGCTTTGGCTGGGCCGTAGATTCATCACCCATCAGCCCAATCTGGAGCAGACGGTGGTTTCTCCTCCATAATGTCCTACAGCCACAATTGGTCTCTCTCCCTTACATGGGAACATCTGTGGGAATTGCCACTGGCTGGACAGAGACATCCCCAGAATTCCATTCTTAACCTCCTGTCACCCTTCCAGTCCTAGTACTTATCTCCATGTCACCCCCAAAGCTGAGAACAGGAGCTGATTTTCTTTGGGGCTGCATTAACAGAAGAGTCTTCAGAGCAAGTATCAAATGAGTCCTACTGTATTCTGGGCTGGAAAGACCTTATCTAATAAATTGTTTCCATTCTATGTGATATAAAATAACAAAAAAAATCTAATATCTGGATAGCACATTATGATATAGCTAATCATACTCAACCTTTGGGTGTCAGTTAAAAGTCACTTCCTCCAGGAAGTCCTCCCTGACAACCCTGAGACTGTTCACGTGCCCCAGTATGCACTTTCTTACACCCTGGAGCTGCCTCACCATAGCAATTAACACACTATTGTTATTCTTGCTTATGTGTCTACCTCTGCAGTGGAGAGACTCTAAGGTAACCCCCAGTAATTTTTGCTCCCTATTCTTCATGCCTTGATATATTTCCCTCCCCCAGAGGATGGACAGGACCTGTGTCTTGATTCTAACCAATAAGGTAATGGAATGTCACCCCCGGTATTATGATATGTTAGACTCCATTTCAGGAGACTGGAGCAAGAGACCCTCCTTGCTGGCTGATTGAAGTAAGTGGTCAGGTTGGAGAAGGCCATGTGGCAAGGAACTGCAGGAGGCCTCTTTGTTTCCTTGGGTGGTCTCCAGGACCTGAGGGTGGAATCCAGCCAACAGATATCCAGAAGCTGGGATCTGCAGACATACTATGGTAAGAAAGTCAATTCTGCTAACAACCTAAATGAACATGGAAGCAGAGTTTTTCCCCAGGCAAGTTTCTAGTTGAGAACTCAGCTCAGTGACACCCTGACTACAACCCTATAAGATCCTGAGCAGAGAAGCCAGCTAAGCCAGACCCAGACTCCTGCCTCACAGAAAGTGTGAGATAGTAGTGTGTGTTGTTTTAAGCCTCTAAGTTTGTGGTCATTTGTGATGCAGCAATAGAAAACTAACACATTCCCCCACTAGATGTGCGCTCTATGAGAGTGAGACCACATCTATATTACCCCTCACTGTACTCCCAGCAAGTCACACCTCGCCTGGCACATAGTAGGTGCTCAGTAAATATTTTCTGGATGAATGATTGAATAAATGAAGCTGCATCAGTCTTACAATATTTATAACCGCTCCATAAGGAGGATTATTTTAATTAAAGTTTTAATAAGACTGAGAAAAAATAAGTGACACATCCAAGAACATCCAAGACTCACATAGAAAGAGAAGAGGTGGAACTTCAACTGGCATCTCCTGGGACAAAATCCCAAGTTCATTCATTAAAATCACAGCTATAATAACAGTGTTGGCTTTCCACCTTGGCAGAACCAATAGAAGCCTACACAAATAATTGTACCTCCCTCATACCCAGAACAGACATCACTAATCAATCACAATACTCTTTTAGGTGAAGTTCATCTTCTAAACTAAACCTTCTCAACTCAGGATTTCAGTAGCCACAGCAATTGACCACATCTGGCCAAGGAGAGGAAACCTACTCATCATCCAAATGCTAAACTGCTAGTTAGAATCTATACCTCCATGTAACTGAATGTAGAATCCATTTCCAGCAATGTCTGGGAAAACCATGAAAGAAACAAACGTCTGGGCATAGAAAGGAGTAGGATTTGGGAGAAGAAAAGCCAAGAAAAGAGGTTGGGGGAGGGAAAAACAAAACAAGAAAACAGTGTTTCTAGAACTTTCTCTGCAGAGGAAAGCCTCTCACCATTTTCAGGCAGGAAATTCCAGTAATGATGCATGCTACAGCTGGATTCTCTTGTGACTGAATTCCCTGAGTCAGCTGATGAATTCTTCCTTGTATAGTAATTGGCTACAGCAATTAGATTCCCTTTTTTATTATTCATATTGCCGTGACATACCCCAACTTCTCTCTAAACACCCAGCTGATGACCACAAGAGTGCAATGGATTGAACATTTGCCATGACTGATATTTTCATTGTTTTGACAATTAAGGTGTATGTTTGCCTGAGGGACTACAGTTATGATATATTAAACATTAATCTCCAGAAATGAAAGCAAACTCTTTGAACAAGAAGTACGTATGCTGCCATAAAAGTGATGGAGCCTAAAAGTAAGAACAGATTGAAAAGTGAGGAAAACAGTCAATGAATTAGTTGTTTTGTTTTTACTTTCGTTGTTTGTTAATAAATTGATTAAATCCATTTTTCCCTAGGCATTGCATAGACCAGGGTTACCAAATACATTGTGCTGACAGTACCATCTATCTTGGCCATGGCAGGCATTACTAATTAATCACACCTTTCTTCTCTCCCTGAGCCCCAGCTTGGTCTTGGAAACCATCCCACTGTGGAGCTCCAGGCAGCCAATACCAATCTATCATTCTGGATCTCAGGGCAGAACTCCTTGCCATCCAAGACTACAACACAGCCCCAACTCACAAGTTATCAAGCAGAAAGCAGTGAAGTTTTAGGATTAAGATGGGCACAGACACTGGACTCAGAGTGCCTGGATTTGAAGCCTACTTCTGCTATTTACCAGCCCTTGCATGCCTGTGTTGTCATCTGTAAAATGGGAATACTAATAGCACCTGCATCATAGAACTACAAGGATGATTAAATGAATGAAAATACAAGTGTTGGAAGAGTACCTGGCAAACATAAGCACTTATCTTTCTTATATTCTGTTACTTTCATTTCCTTCATTCTCTGTGCAAAATCTAGCTCTCCTATGAGGCGATAAGCTCTTCCAAAGCAAGCGCCATCATTTGTCCTTCTTTGCATCTCCACCACTTAATACACAATAGGAGCTAAGTCTGTATTTGTTAAATTGTTGAATCAGACTCTTCCAGCCAGACTGACACACTCACTATCCCCTTTTCTTACAGATTTCTGCCTCCTTCCATAACTCTCTTCCATCACTTCCCACCTCCTCCATTCCTTTAAGGCTCCACATTATCTCTTCCCCTCTTCCACTCTCCCCACCTCAATCCCATCCCACAAATATTCACCTGTTTCCTACCCATGCTTTAGAGTCTACCTGGCTGGAGCAGTCATTATTTCATTCAATAGTTCCAGCTCTCTGCCATCTAGGCACATAGCAGAATTTTACTTCCTGCTTTTCTCCCTATGGTCAGCTAAGGCCTAGGAAGAGTCTGACACATGAGTGGAGAATTCGGTTGCTGGCGTGAGGCCCTGCCAATCTCAGATCTCTCTTCTGTCACCAACAATGCTTCCATCGGCAGCTGCCCCATCAGTTTGGTTTATAGTGATAATGAATTGAGTGATATGATTTGACTGTGTCCCCACCCAAATCTCAACTTGAATTGTATTTCCCAGAACTCTCACCTGCTGTGGGAGGGACCCAGGAAGAGATAATTGAATCATGGAGGCCAGTTTTTCCCCTGCTGATAGTGAATAAGTTTCATGAGATCTGATGGGTTTATCAGGAGTTTCTGCTTTTGCTTCTTCCTCATTTTCTCTTGCTACTGCCATGTAAGCAGTGCCTTTTGCCTCCCACCATGATTCTGAGGCCTCCCCAGCCACGTGGAACTGTAAGTCCAATTAAACCTCGTTTTCCTTCCCAGTCTTGGATATGTCTTTATCAGCAGCGTGAAAGTGGACTAATACAGTAAATTAGTACCAGTAGAGTGGGGCGCAGCTGAAAAGATATCCGAAAATGTGGAAGCGACTTTGGAACTAGGTAAGAGGCAGAGGTTGGAACAGTTTGGAGGGCTCAGAAGAAATAGGAAAGTGTGGGAAAGCTTCGAACCTCCTAGAGACTTGTTGAGTGGCTTTGACAAAAATGCTGATAGTAATATGAACAATGAGGTCCAAGCTGAGGTGGTCTCAGATGGAGATGAGGAACTTCTTGGGAACTGGAACAAAAGTGATTCTTGTTATGTTTTAGCCAAGAGATTGCTATTCTAATGATAGTAAATTTCCGCTTTTGCTTCTTCCTCATTTTCTCTTGCTGCCACCATGTTAGAAGAGTCTTTTGTCTCCTAACATGATTCTTAGGCCACCCCAGCCATGTGGAACGGTAAGTCCAATTAAACCTCTCTTTCCTTCTCAGTCTCGAGTATGTCTTTATCAGCAGCGTGAAAGTGGACTAATACAGTAAATTAGTACCAGTAGAGTGGGGTGCTACTGAAAATATACCCGAAAATGTGGAAGCGACTTTGGAACTGGGTAAGAGGCAGAGGTCGGAACAGTTTGGAGGGCTCACAAGAAATAGGAAAATGCGGGAAAATTTTGAACCTCCTAGAGACTTACTGAATGGCTTTGACAAAAATGCTGATAGTAATATGAACAATAAGGTCCAGGCTGAGGTGGTCTCAGGTGGAGATGAGGAACTTCTTGGGAACTGGAGCATAGGTGACTCTTGTTATGTTTTAGCCAAGAGCCTGCTATTCTTGTGACAGTAAATTTCAAAAGATCTGATGGGTTTATCAGGGGTTTCTGCTTTTGCTTCTTCCTCATTTTCTCTTGCTGCTGCCATGTTAGAAGAGTCTTTCATCTCCCAACATGATTCTGAGGCCACCCCAGCCATGTGGAACGGTAAGTCCAATTAAACCTCTTTTTCCTTCTCAGTCTCAAGTATGTCTTTATCAGCAGTGTGAAAATGGACTAATACAGTGGGACTAATACAGAGCCACCAGTACACCAATCATGGGCTAACAGCATGAATGAGAAATAAATCCTTGGTTTTTAAGCCACCAAAGTTTGTTGTTATTGTTGTTTTTCTGCACCATCATTTAATCTATCCTGATGGACACATTACCTGAAGTTCAGCATCCTCTTTTAAGCCCATTCCAGCTACCCTAACCCATAGCAATTTCTTCCAAAAGGTAGAAAAAAAAATCTTAATTCATTTTTATCCTGGAAGCTAACATAGAGTCTTGCACATAGTTAGTGCTCATTAAATGACTGTTGCAGAAATGAGCAGCTGTTAATCTCTGCACCTCCAGTTTCCCACCTGTAAAACAGGAAAATCAATTTCTTGCATTCCACACTTTGCAGGGCTATTGTGGAGTCTCAGCTGGAGTTATGTGTAACGAAGTGCTCTGTGAACTATAAAATGATGGACATCTCAAACATTATTATTAGATGATAAACTACTGAGAAATATTCTCAGAATTCATTCATTTGTCATATACTTGGCACTATTCCAATTTGATAATGAATTGCCGCCACACACACAATTCTTGAACTCTGTTGCTGTTTTTAAACTCAGGAATAATGATGATAGCCAACCTCTATTGAATGGTCAATATACAGACACTGGCCTGGGTGCTTCCCATGCCATTATGACCTACAAGCCTCAGTCACAGTGAAAGGAACCATATGGATAGTTTGATTCCCTTGTTCTCTACAACAGTAACCCCTCAACATTGATTCCCTTTGTTCTCTACTAGAGTAACTCCTCAACATTGTCAATAGGTTCTTGAAAACTGCAACTTTAAGCGAAACAGCAAAACAGCGTATAAGGAAACCAATTTCTCCGTAGGCTGATTGACATAAACAAGAGTTATGTTCTTATGGCATATTTCTGGACACAGAAATCTCACCAAACTCATAAATAAAGACCTAAAACACTTGTAATATTAAACATTGTAATAAATGTGAGCAATACGGTCAGGAACAGTGGCTTACACCTGCAATCCCAGCACTTTGGGAGGCTGAGGCTGGCAAATTGCTTGAGCCCAGGAGCTCAAGAACAACCTGGGCAACATAGCAAAGCCCACCCCTACAAAAAAATAAATAAATAAATATATATATATATATAAACACCAAAAAAATTAGCTGGACATGGTGGTACACACCTAGAGTCTCAGCTACCCAGGAGACTGAGATGGGAGGACCACTTGAACCTGGGAGGTCAAGACTGTAGTGAGATATGATTATGCCACTGCACTCCAGCCTGGGTGATAAAGAGACCCCGTCTCAACAACAGCAACAACAACAACAAAATGTGAGCTATAGATGTATTTAAGAAGCTTAATAAAAACAAGTAAGATAATTGTTTGACCAATTATTCCAGTTGAGGGTCACCAGTAGGCAGTTGAGGGCACAAGATGGGAACCAGGCCTGGACAGGGCACCGTTTCCTCACAGGGTACAGTCACACCCACACCCACACCCACTCACACTGGGACCGTGTAGATGCCAGTTCACCTCCTGTCACATTTTAGGATGTGGGAGGAAACTCTAGTACCCAGAGAAAACCCACATAGACGTGGGGAAAATACACAAATTCCACACAAACAGCGGCCCCAGTCAGGAATCGATTTTTTTCCTCATCAATGTTATAACAAAACAACGTTGAACGAATGAAATGACGTTATTGGAGGACCTGCTGTATGTGGCTATTTTACAGACAGCAAAACCAAGGTTGAAAAGTGCTAAGTTGCCTGGCATGATGGCTTACACCTGTAATCCCAGCACTTTGGGAGGCCGAGGCAGGCGGATCACTTGAGGTCAGGAGTTCAAGAGCAACCTGGCCAACATAATGAAGCCCCCTCTCTACCAAAAACACAATAATTAGCTGGGCCTGGTGGCGCGCACCTGTAGTCCCAGCTACTCAGGAGGCTGAGGCAGGAGAATCGCTTGAATCTGGGAGGCAGAGGCTTCCGTGAGCTGAGATCACAACACTGCACTCCAGCCTGGGCAACAGAGCAAGACTCGTCTCAAAATAAATGAATAAACAAATAAATAAAAGTGCTAAGTACTTTGCCCAATGTCAAATGGCTAGAAAGTGGTAAAGACAGGGGCTTGGTAAACAAATCTAAGTATTTTGACTCCTTGGAATAGAAGCCCTTAGCTACATCACTGTTCTATCTCCCAAGGAAAGTGTAAACCACTCTTCAAACTGGGCATGGTGGGGCAGTGCAAGCTCAGGTGCCCTCAGCAGAGCCACTGAAGGGACAGGGAACACTGTGTAAAGTAGACTGCCGGGACACTCACTGTCACTGAATCATATGGACTGAGCTGGTGCCAGGTGTTTTCAAATGCACATTCATGCAGATGAGTCCACTCCCAGTTTAAGAAACTCAATACAGAGAAAGAGTCACAAAAAACAGTAAGCATCTACTTTTCACTTTGGAAAAATTCATGCCATAAAAAGCATTGAATGAGTGTCAGCTTCCTGGACGTTCAACCAGGGCAGCCATGTGGGGTCCCAGCCCAAAATGCTTCATGCTTGGGCTGTAAGGCTCTGCAGTCACCATCTTGAAATTCTCAAATTTTATCTTGGAGTGTATGTTTTGGAAGTAAAGTCCGACAGGACAATGTAGCATGCTTTGGAAGCCAAGAGCCTTAGCTACAGTCTTAACTCCTGGCATCTCCCTACTTCTCAAGGGAGGACACTCAGTTATCTGAGCCTCCGTCCCTGTGCTCATGCCTCTACTTCCCTGTTCTCACCTGAGCACAGGCATGGGGAAAGTCTGGGGAAATTGCTGGCATTTAAATCCCCTTTCCTACATTTGCCAGCTGTATCATTTTGGACATAGTAAACCTCTCTAAGCCTCCATTTCCTCATCTATCCAACTGAGGATAAGAATGATATCTGTTTTATGAGGTGGTTGTGAGGATTAAATCTGAAAAGCCCTATAAAGCATTTAGCATCGTGCCTGCCACGTAGCAACAGCTCAATAAATGGCAGGTATTAGGTTTCTTACATCAATCTGCAAGGTTGATATTGTGATCCCACTTCACAGATGAGAAACTGAGGCCCAAGAAGATTAGGTTATGCCCCCAGGTGGCTCCTAAGTGGAAGATTACAGGTGCAAACCTAGAGCTGCTGGACTCTAAAACCCATGTGCTTGGCCACCCTGTCACACTGCCACTCTCATGGAAGAGGGCCTTGAGGCCTGCTTCTGAAGTCTTTAAACCACAGCCCTCTGAACTTGGGATCTGACAGGGTCTTGTGGCTCTCAGAGCCCTATTGGGGAACAACATAACCCTACCAGGTAACAACTGTGGCCACCATTGTGGACGAGCCCTGAGAGACCACTCATGTCTATTTAACTTCCCTGTCACACAGCGTCATACAGTGCCAGGCCCAGACAGACACTTAATATGTCCCTGTGATGAAAATCTATGTAGCTGTTAAGGCTGGAAAAGTATTCATTTTCCCTGCACCTACCTAATATTTGATGCCAACACTGAGCAGTTGGAGGCAAGCAACAAGAATGATTTAATAAAAGGGCAATTGAAACGAAAGGCAAAGGAGAGAAAGTGAGAAAGGCAGGCCAGGCAGCAGCTAAATGTTTGAAACCAAGGCTTTTATGTCTTTGAAACGGAATCCAGGAAAATTGCTGCACCTTCTGTGGATGGCTGGAGGGCTTTTTCCTCTGGATGTTTGCATCGCTTGGGAGCCTCCAATCTCATCTCACAGGTTGGGAGTGTAGCCCTGAAGTCTCTGTGCAGCAGGGTGTATGTGAATCAGTCTTGGGAGCTGGCACAGCCCTGGGCCTCGCGTGGAGTCCAGGCCAGGCTCTGACACACTGGGGAGAGTTGAAACGAGAGTGGGTGTTTGCTGACAAGCAGCTTCATGGGAACGCTCGCCTTGGCATTTCTCAGTGCTGAATCAGGGAGAAAAGTTGGGCAGAGTGCCTGTGAGGCTCAACACACAGAGAGAGAGAGAGAGAGAAGGAGGGAAGGAAGGACAGAGGGAGGAAGAACCGAGTCAGAGTTAGGAGAGCAAATACCACACAAAGCAATAATGGCAGTAGCAAAATTATCACTTCCTGAAGGCTCCTGGGTGCTTCCAATGAACTCTCCCTGGGTGTCCTGGGGAAAGCTTTATGCATAAGGAAACCCCTGGGGGAACTTTATATACATGCATGTGTATATATACACACACATATATGTATACTTAAAGATATATATATGGCACATGAAAAAACTCATACCTCTAATCCCAGCACTGTGGGAGGCCGAGGTGGGTGGATCACCTGAGGTAAGAAGATCAAGACCAGCCTGGCCAACATAGCAAAACCCTGTCTCTACTAAAAATACAAAAATTAGCTGGGTGTAGTGGTGGGAAGTTGAGGCAGGAGAATCGCTTGAACCTGGAAGGCAGAGGTTGCAGCGAGCTGAATTCACATCACTGCACTCCAACCTGGGTGACAGAGCAAGACTCTGTCTCAAAAAAAAAAAAAAAAAAGAATGAAAGAAAGAAAGATTCAGAGCTGCTCAGCTACCTGGTGGCTGAAACAGAATTCAAGTGCAAATCTAACAGCAAAGCTTGATGCTCTTACAGGTCTAACCCCTCATCCTACCCCACCTTGTATGACCCTCATCCTCCCCTCACCTTCTTCTTCCCACAAAGGTTAGAGAAAGCCAACCAAATGGGAAATAAAGCGGATGTTGCGGGTGGCTTTCACCTCCTCAGACAAACTGGGCGGAAGTGAGCAGCCTCCAAACACAGGAGTCCAGGTGGGCCTCAGTCAGCACTGCATGGGGCAATCCTACGCCTGACTCTAATGGAGAGAAAAATCTAGATTTCCCTGTTCTTCCCCAATTGTGTCATCTGGAGCAGCGCCGTCCCATAAAAATATAGCGCAAGCCACATATTATAATTATGACTTTCTAGTAACCACATTTTTAAAAAGAAGAGGAAAAAGGTGAAATTAATTTTAATAATGTGTTTCATTTAATCCAATATATTCAAAATCGTATATTTTCATTATTTAAAATGTATTTAGAAGTATTATTATTTAAAAGTATCATTTTATCTATTTAAAAGTATCATTATTTAAAAATTAATGAGCTCTTTTGCATTCTTTTTCCATTCTAAGTCTTCAAAATCCAGTATCCCCTTTGCAATTAGACCACACCTCAGTTCAGACTAGCCTAGGTTCATGTGGCTAGTGGCTACTGTGTTGGACAGGGCAGGCCTACGGAATACCAAAATGTCCAGGTGAACACAAGGGCAAATCACATAACCACAAAGGATTCTACATAACCAACAAAGGACTCCACATAACCAACAAATGACTCTACATAATGAAAAGGGTTTTTAAATTACCATGTAGCAAAATTGACTTATTGATGTATAGTTCTATGAATTTTAATACATGTAGATTCATATAACCTCCATCATAATCAGGATACAGAGCAGTTCCATCACCCCAAAGAATTCTCTTGTGCTGTCTTTTTACATTCAAACCTTCCACCTTCCCCTAATCCCTTCATCCCCTAATGTCTAATTCTTGATCTATTCTGTACAAATGGGATCATACACTATGCAATGTTTTAAGGCAGGTTTCCTTCACTCAGCATATGCTTTTGATATTCCTGCAAGTTTATTGTGGGCATCAATAGTCCATTCCTTTTTATTACTGAGTAGCATTACATGGTGTACACAGACCACAGTTTACCCATTCATCTGCTGGAGGACATTTAAATTGTTTGGGATGATTATAAGTAGAGTTGCTATGAATATGTGTACAGCTTTTTCTGTGAACACAAGTATTCATTTCTTTAGGGTAAATACTCAGGAGTAGGATTGCTGGGTCATATGGCAAATGTATGTTTTACTTTATAAGAAATTATCAAATTGTCTTCCAGAGCAATTGACCTATTTTTTATTTCCACCAGTAACATGTGAGAGTTTCATCTGCTCTGTATCCTTGTTAGCACTTGGTATTATCAGTTTTATTTATTTTAGCCATTCTGATAGGTAGTTATATCTCATTATGGCTTTAAATCACTTTTCCTTAATGACTAATGATTTTGAGCATCTTTAATATGCTTTTTTGTCCCCCACATGTTCTCTTTGATTATATCTCTAAATCTTTCACCTATTTTTAATTAGGTTATATATTTTCTGAGTTTTGAAAGTGTTTTGATATTCTAGATAAAAGTGCTTTGTTAGCTATATGACGTGCAAATATTTTCTCCTAATCTGTAGGTTGACTTTTATTCTCTTAACATTGTCTCTCACAGAGCATAAGTTTTTATTTTGATTATGTCCAGTATATTGATTTTTTCTTTTATGGATTGTGCTTTTGTTATTATGTGTAAGAACTATTTTGTCTAACCTCATACCATGGGCATTTTCTTATGTTTTTGAACAATAAATCACATGTGTAATAACCAAGGAGTTGTAAATATCTGAAGAAATTCAACTGTGGGTTTTAGTTGTAAAAATCCACATTGTCATGAGGATTCATTAATTTTCCACATAGATATGGAAAATAAGTAAAAAGTAATCACTAGTAAAACAAAGATGAATAACATATGGCCCAGAATAGTTGCTGCCATCAGTTGAGCATCTAGGGCCAGTGGCTACAAAAACATCATCAGTAACCTTCAGCCTGGCATTTCTATCCCCATTTTACAAGAGAGAAACCTGAAGCTTGCAGAAGTTAAGTAATTTTACACAGCCAGGAAGTAGTAAAGTCAGGATCAACACTGCCAGGAAGTAGTAGAGTCAGGATCAACTAACTCCAAAGCCCTCATCCATGGGAATGTTCTTTGATTTCTAGAGACAGAAAACAGCTCTACCTTCCTAAGGATGGGGAAATAAAGCAGTAGTCCATAGGTATTTTGTAGAAGCAACCCAACAACTGAACCACCAGATGTTGACGGGGAAAAAAACAATCAAAGAAGTTCAAAGATCTGGGGAGCAGGGGAAAAAAATAGATATTGTCTTCCAGACATCCCTTTTGAATGAAGCATCTTCAACTCTTTTCATCCCTTGTGTTTCTCCTTCTGGTCCCCTACAGCAATCATCTGACTGACCTGTCATGAGTCATGTGATCATCTTTTGACCAAGGAACAGTAGAACACCATGATTGACAGTCCAACCAAGACTGCAGAATGAGGAACACAGGCTTCTTTCCTTGTTGAAAGGAATACTGAGGTGCTACTACCAGAGAGAAAGGGAAGAATGAATCCTGGGATTTAAAAAAGCACAGAGACCCCCTGAAGCAGTGGCTTCCAAATTTTTTGACCATGTTGCACGTTAAGAAATATATTTCACCAGTATGTGAGCATCTACACACACAACTGAAATGAAATTTTCATATAACAATATGCACCTTGTAATGTGTAAAAAAGTCTGACATGCATCCATTTCTTTCCATTTTTAGTAAGTGGATTTTAAAAATCCACAGTGGGTCACAACCTGCAGATTGGAAAGCATTGCCCTCAACTGTGAAAGATGTGTGTTCAACAATGAAGACACATATGAAGTGGGGAACTCTGTAATGTATCCCCTCAGAGAACACTGGCAGGTCCATCTCACAAGGCGGATGTATGAAGAGAGATGCAAAAACCCCTGAGTAAGTAAAGGCTGATGAAAGGTGGGTATTTTCCCATAGAAGTAGACCCTAAGACAAGGATTTGAGTCCAAGTAGCTTATTTTCAAGGTGATACCAGGACACACAGGAAGCAGGGAGTGAGGCAGGGGACAGAGGAAAGTCAGCAAGAGGGCACGTGGATGTGCTGTCACTGGGTATCTAGGGCTTGGCTACATAGGAGACCTCTGAGAAACTGTGTGGAACATGCCTCAGGACTGTCCCTCCAAGGAACAAGGAAGTCGGGTGTTCATCCACTGTGATGGTTAATACTGACCATCAACTTGATTGGATTGAAAGATGCAAAGTATGGTTCCTGGGTGTGTCTGTGAGGGTATTGCCAAGGGAGATTAACATTTGAGTCAGTGGACTGGGAAAGGCAGACCCACCCTCAATCTGGGTGAGCACAATCTAATCAGCTGCCAGTGCAGCCAGAATAAAAGCAGTCAGAAGAACATGGACAGACTAGACTGTTTTAGTCTTTTGGCCTACATCTTTATCCCATGCTGGATACTTCCTGCCCTCGAACATTGGACTCCACGTTCTTCAGCTTTGGGACTCAGACTGGCTTCCTTGCTCCTTAGCTTGCAGACGGCTTATTGTGGAACCTTGTGATCATGTGAGTTAATACTCCTTAATAAACTCCCCCTTATATATACATCTATCCTATTAGTTCTGTCCCTCTAGAGAACCCTGGCTAATACATCCACCCACTGTCATCCCTCCATGATGAAGGTAGAAACAAACCCATTAACTTCCTGATACTTCCAGCCTGCCCCATGTGAGGACCAAATGCTCATGGCCACAGAACACCCTCAGGCAGAGGGACACCAGAAGATTTGGGCTGGAAGGAAATTGTCTGCAGATAACCTCTGGGCTGGGCTAAGAGGATATAGTTCAAATGTCTCCTCCAAGATATAACTAAGAGGCAGAAGGAGTAGCTCATTGTCAGCCATTTCAGGAACTGATTTCAGCCCTAAACACCTGTCTCCCTTCCCAGACCACAACTCATGGTCGGGTATACCCTAGCTGTCCGTTGCACCTTGGAATCACCAATTCCCTGATTTCTAAATTTACCAAGTGCTTTTCAGCCTATTTTCCTGCCTCAGCATTGCTGAAAGAAGACAGGAAATCTGGCCAACTGGCTCACTGGTCCTACCTGGGCCCTCTGGTTCTCCTCCAGTGTGCCAGAGAACATCTCATTCTACGCCAAAGATCTCTGCCATAACATTTCAGTAAATCTTTATTCATCCTTTCCCTCCTCTTAGAGAAGATGGCCCTACTCTTGTCAAGGTGCCAAGGAAAACAAATATCCAGGCAGAGGGAAGGGATCTGGTGCACACACCTTGATTAATCACCTACTGTTTGTCAGATTGGAATACAGAAGATAGATTGACTTTGGGAATCAAATCCAAGGGGATGGGAATAGAAACAGGGTTGAGAGTAGAGAAGTAAACCCTTAATCAGCAATTTCCAAGGGCAGTGTGTCTTAGCCCAGGCTGCACATGGTCATCTGAGGAGCTCTTAAAGAGGACCTGTTCCCAGCAGGTGATGAAGCAGATCCCAGGCATCAATACCTTTTTAATTCCCCAAATGCTAATGTGCAAGGACTATAAGATGGGACAGGAAGGAAAAAATAGCATTTCTTGTGTGTGTGTCTTGTTTTCTGCTTGTTTAGATAAGCTTTGTATCTCACCCAATTCTGTCAATAGTGCTGTATGTTAGATTTTACTGTACCCATCTCGAAGGCAAGAAAACAGGATAACCAAAGAACTGGCCTAAGTTCTCACTGTCATGAGCAAAGGAGCCAAGATTTCCATTGAAGACTGCCTGAGTCCAAAAACAATGACTCTTTCTATCCTCATCATACTATCCCCGAAGTGAAATTTTAATAAGATTGAAGATGAAAGGGGAAAGAAAAAAAATCTAAAAACAAGGTGTCACTGGATAAGACAAGCCTGGTCTAGGTAAGACATGATAGGAGAGGGCTCTGTAGGCAGCAAGAAACCCTAGGTATCCCAAGCTGTTCATGGCACCAAGAAAAATGGGGCAAAACCACCAAAGGGGGGTGGAGTGCCATCTAACCCTGTCCCAGTGTTTCCTGAACCTGGTCCTGCTCTCAAGGATGTCTCACATCCAAAGTTAACTCAATGGACCGTATTCCTATCAGACTCTGAGCTGTGACTTGGAACATCACACCCATCAGCTCGGGTTTGAGAGCCTCTCAGCATGGTTAATCTTCATCTTCTTTCTGGCTTCCAGACTGACTATATTCAGCTGTGAGAATAAACTGACATCACGGTAACCAGACTTTCCTTATTTCCGTAAGTCGTTTCTCTCTTCTCTGTGAGTGCTTGGCTCTCGTAGTTCGGTAGCCCATCTGGTTGAAGGGATATCCTGCTGTTTACAGCCTCCTCTGGGACTGCTCAAAGACAAGAGAAACCCTATCCATTTATACTCCTCTGTGTTTGCTCCATGGAACTGAATTTTATTTAAGCATCACATTTGGAGAAGGAAAAGGCATTTGTGTGTTTTCTTTCTTGATTGTATTTTTCAGCAACAAGATGCCCGTTAAATTAAAGCAATCCTCAGAAGGAAAACTTCAAAACCAAAATCTCCCAAGGACCCTGTGCTCCCAAAGTCATAGAGCATCTTTTAGTGACTATCGGAAAATAGTAAAGCTGGAAGAGGCCCTAGGAGTCATCTCTTAGAAGGGGAAGCTGAAGCCCAAAATGTGAGAGTGACTTGCCCCATGCCATGGCACAAGACAGTGGTAGAAGTGGGACCAGAACATGGGTGCTTTGGCCTCATGTCCCCAGATGGTATTTTGCTGGGCAGGGGCTGCATGCTGAGGAAAGACAGAAGAACATCATGTTGAAGGTTAAAGGTGGCTTTCATGGGCCTGGAGCAAAGTAAAACTGGTGCCAAAGAAAACAGTGTATGTAAAACTGCAGGCTTAGCTTCAACAGTGATGAAAACAAAGTGATCTTTGCTATTTACCAACCCATCACTCCCAAGTTGACTATGCAAGAGCCACCATATTGCACAACTTTAGGGGCCTCAACTCATACTGTCCTGTTAACCCATATTTTAGAAAAGCAGAAGAATAAGAGCTCAACAAATATTAGCTATCCTTTTTCTTGTTTTGTATTAACAGCTAGAACCAAAGGCAATTATTGACAAGTACGGTATTCACTAAAATCAAACAGTCACTTAAGAACAATCCAGGCTGGGCGCAGTGGCTCAAGCCTATAATCCCAGCACTTTGGGAGGCCAAGGTGGGTGGATCACCAGTCAGAAGTTCAAGACCAGGCTGGCCAACATGATGAAACCCCACCTCTACAAAAATACAAAAAAAAAAATTAGCCAGGCATGATGGCCGTTGCCTGTAATCCCAGCTACTCGGGAGGCTGAGGCAGGAGAATCGCTTGAACCCAGAAGGCGGAGGTTGCAGTGAGCTGAGATCATGCCATTGCACTCCAGCCCGGGCAATAGAGCAAGATTCCATCTCAAAGAAAAAGAAAAAAAAAAGAACAACCCAAGAAATTTGGCTCTCAAGATTCAAAAGAATGAATCTCTAAAATCGAGTAGATCACAAAGATGTCTAAAAGAGGACATTCAGCAAGACTAAGCACTCACAGATGTTAGCTATGTAGTAGGCAGCATTGTTACAAGTATTTTACACAGCTTCATCCTCACAACAACTTGATGACAGAGGTACTGTTGTTAAGGCCCATTTTACAGATGAGGAAACTGAGATGAGTCATCCAGTAACTGGCAAGTCACATGGCCAATAAGTGGCAAGGGGTGATTCAAAGGCAGCAATCGCCTCTCAACACTGCATCCTTGACTACTTGCAGCAAGGCTCCTTGTGTTATTTGCTCCAGAGAGTCGGGGGGGTGGGGGGCAGTTGAGTCCTGCTCCATTTCCCTCAAATCACTGCAGTTGAGCTACGTGAAGTTTTTAATGGGACTGACAATGAGGAAGGGATCTGGCTCAAGCATAGGAGGAACCTTAAAGGGTGGGAGACCACCACAACTCAGCTCTGGGAAATCTAGGAAGGATTGGTGGCATCTTTAAGGAAGCACAGGCAAGAACCCCTCAACAGCACGGTGGGCATTCACAGGGAGGCCCTGGGCCTCTGGGAGCTCTACCCTTACCCCCACATCCATCCCTTCTTCAGACATATAGAGTTAAAAAAAAAAAAAAACAAAGAAAGAAAGAAAGAAAAGAAAAGAAAGTTAAGCTCCTCCCCAAGAGGCCAACAGAAAATATTCAAAGTAACTCAAAACCTCCTCCAGCCTTTCTGAACTCAATAGAGATAGGAGATACTTTTAATTCATCCCACTCTGTAACCTTGAACAATTTACCTAATCTCTTGAGCTTTAGTTTCTTCATCTCTATAAAATAAAGTTCACACCTACTGTGTGTGTGTGTGTGTGTGTGTATGTTGTAGAAATTAAATTTGACATAATTGGTGAAAAAGGCTTAGCACAATGCTTGTCAACTGGTAGAAGACCAATAAATAATTGTTTTCATCTACCTTTTTGGGACAAAAAAGGACACTGTTAGTTTCCTACAAAACATTTATTTTTCATTATTTACCAATAGGCCCTTAACTTCAGGGTTACAATATGCCTGGAAAACAAGATCACCTCTCCAGACACCTTCACAGTTAGGATGGGCACTTTTCAGTCCTGGCAGATGAGATGTAAGGAGAAGACTATTTGGGAATCAGAGGGGCATCTTCCAGGAAACCTGTTGCTTCCCTAAAAATAGGAGGAACAGACTCAGCTAGCATTTCGTTTGACCCACGACCCTTCCTCTTCTTCCTATTTGAAGGTGCAGTGGCCATCTTGCCACCACGAGGACAAAACCACAGGCTGATCACAGGAATAGAAAAGGATCTTGGGTCCTAAATAACCTCCTCTTATTATTATACCAACTCTACCTTTCCTACATCTTGACTATTCAAGATGTAGGTGACTATTGAGGTGAGAAAAATAAACCCCTAACAGGTTTTTCATTATTTGTAGCTGAACACATTCCTAACTGGTATTTACCAATCCCAGTTTTATATATTGAAATAGAAAAAGGTATAGAAATTCTGGGCTGTTCATCCAAGGTCACATAATGAATTGATTGGTGGCAAAGTCACCCCTGCTGAGTATTCGAGTCTTAAATTTCCAACCCCAAAACTCTCCAAATAGATTATGTTTAAACAAAAATTGTATCTATGTCAAGAATTAGAATGATCAGTGTTATAAAGCATTTATGTGCAAGACAGTTGTGCTGGTGTATAAGAAACTTTCTTCTGGAAATTTAAGTAGTCAAAATATATTTTTGAATCATGGATTTCACCTAATCTGTGCAAGTGGACTTTTCAGTCTGGGGGCAAATCACACATGAAGCTTAGAAGAGGAACTGTTAATCTACAAAACCCAGAGCCATCTCTCTGGAAACACAAGGAAGCACCTTTGAACCATCCAAAGAACATCATGCTGTGAAATCAACAAATAGAGCTGCCTGCCCTCATATCTATCCTAAAGAAGATAATGGATTTGAAAAAGATATGTCTTTGAACTGCTAATAAATATTTTACCACCCTGATCTTTTAGGAAGTCAGGATTGACTAGCACTATCGCATAAATACAAGCTTTGCACAGTACAATTGTTTGGGCTTAAATATATTGTCTGCCTTGTGTTGTTATAATTTAATGAAAGCTATTTTCCGGTCTCAAAAAATGTAATTAATAAAACTATATCCAAATTCTCTGGCTGAGAATTTGTATCTGCAACAAAGCTATTGGATATGAGTTTGCTCAGAAACTCTGGAACTTTGGGATCCTTGGGAGAAGAAAGTCTACTCCTTTGCTTTAGAAATAGATGTATCCTTGGAACTTTCCAGGTGAGTGTAGGTAGTGGGGCTCAGAATGCATCCCATCACCAAGCAATAGACCCCAATAAGGATGGCTTCATAATGATTCCCCGAGTGGCCTTGGTTATACTCATGAATGTGTTCTCCTCACCAGGTTCAATTGGCCCAGTGTAAAAACATGTGACCCAAGTTGTGGCAGATTCCCTCTCATGGAAAGTTAAGACTTGAACAAGGAGACGTAGTGATGGGAAGTCTTTAGAATCGAATCAGCTGGCTGGCTACAATCTAGAAAGTGAACCCACAAACTACTATCAGTGAAGTCCCAGGACCTCATTTAGTTCCTGCCCTTCCTAAGATCCTCTAATTCTCTGAGCTCACCCAGTAAGGCACTAAGGAACACCTCTTTTTAAAACTTGAGCTACACTGAGTCAGTTTGTTTCTTAAGACCAAAAGGATCCTAGTGAATACACTGGACAGTATTGTGCACCAATTTGTAGGGTCACAGAGCCAGAAGGAAACACAAGTTCTCCTGGTTCCTTTCTACCTTTAAGCAGGAATAAGCAGTCCCAATCTTGGGCAAACAGGTAACAGAGAATCTCCGCCTTATTGTCTCTAAGCCTCTAAGGAAAGTAGTTTCAACATTCAGCCCGCAAACTCAACACCAAGAACCTTCTCTTCCCATGTTCTTTCTTGGCACCTGTTATGGTGACAGTAGTGTGACAAGTGGTTTGTGGTATGGGCTTTGGAGCTAGGCTCCCTGGGTTGGAATCTGATGCTGCTGCTTTCTAGCTGTATGACTTAGGGTATTGTTCAACCTCTCCATGCCTCAGCTTTCCCTCCTAGAAAAGAAATAAAATCATACTGTTTGCCTCATGGGGTTGTTGTGAGAATTGAATTAGTTAACCCATACAAAGTTCTAAGAACAGCACTCCATCCCAACTTCTACTACTGTCTCCTCTTTTGTATTTTAGGCATGCCAGCTTATACATGCTCTTTCCTGCCTAGAGTCTTAGGGGAGTCTTTGTACATTCTGTTCTTTCTGCCTGGGAGCCATCCTCTACTCCCCACAGCCACTCAGTGATAAGTGGCAAAACTGGCCCCAGTTCACCACTCCTTCCTATAACCACACTCTTTGCTATGTGATTTTACAGCTCCTTCCATCAGCAGGTGGGGTCTATATTCCCAACCCCTTAAATCTGTACTAGTCATGTGACCTGCCTTGGCCAATAGTTGAGTAGAAGTGGCATTGTACTAGTTTTGATCCTGGACCTCAAGAGATATTGCATGTTTCCATTCTTTCTCTCAGACTCCTTCCAGCTACAAGCCTAGGCTAGCCTGCTAGATGAGAGACACATGGACCAGTCTCCACCCATTACCCCAGCCCACAACTAACCAATCCCTTGAAGCAGAACCACCTAGCTGACCAGCATCTGACCATTGAGGTATAGTGGTCTCACTGCACCAGCTGAGACCAGAAGAACCACCCAGCTGAACCCAGCCCAAATTGCCAACTCACTGCATTACAAACTAAATAAGTAACTATTGTTTCAAGCCACTAAATTTGAAGGATGATTTGCTACATTGTGAAAGCTAACTGGTATACACCCTCTCTAAGCCTCAGTTTCTTCAATGATAAGACAGAAATAATAAAAATAGGAATAATAAAGCCTACCTCTGGAAAATAAGTGTAAAGACTGAAAGAGATAATGCTTCTCAAGTGCCTATGCGACAGTAGGTATTACATAGCTATAAACTACCACACACATTGTAATGATAATAGTTAATTATTTAGGTTGCCTCTTATCTGTATATTTGAAAGTAATTATATCTAATGAATAGGTTGTTGTGATAAATTGAGAAAATATGTGAGATGCTTAACACCATGTCAGACACAAACAGAACATCAGTAAGTAGTTATTCTTAATGAGCTACTGTCGTTAAGTATTACTACAGAGTCTCGGCTTCTTCATTCTCTCCCCTGGCCATTACACACAATCCTCCACCGCCACCACCTCCTGTCTTACCTTCAGCCCTCAGAGTTCCATCATCTTGATGATTAGATGTCGGTTCCCAGCCTTCAGCCTGACACTAGGGCACCTCCAGCCTGCACAGCCCACTTCCTGGGAGAAGGCATTGGAACGCCTGAGACTCATTGAACGTCCGTCCGGTCGTGAACTTCAGCCACTAGGGGGCAGCCTCACCCTCCAGCCTCTGGAAGCTGAGCCTGTCCTACGGGGTTTTTTCCCTCTTCTGATCCTGCAGTCTGAGGGCCCAGGATTTGAGAATCCCCCACTGGTCCCACTGTCTACGGGTCACAACCCCATTGTGGTCACTCACCTGTTCATATTCCCCCTTCTTTCCTGAGTAGGGAGCAATCCATCCCCCAACCACCTTGAGCAGACACTGGGGGCAGCACCCTCCCAGCTCAGGGCAACCTCTCAACCTGTGTGAGTGGTTTCATAATTCATGCCTGCCCATCAGCGGACAGATTTAGCCTGCTGCCTGCTGAGTCTGAAAATACTGAATATTAAAATATCCCAGACGCTCACCCTTCTGACGCCCTCGCCTCTCTGGGATTCACATGCAGTTGGCTGCACAAACAATTCCAGGGACACACATCAATTTGTCGATTAAGTAGGGTTTGAGCACCCGTATGTGTAACTTTCATCAAAACAGGGAAAGGCCTATTCAGGGCTATGTGCTCGGTGTGTGTCCTTGAAGAAGTCTTAGTCTTCTGGCTTCAGAGACAGTATATTTTTTTCTACGTCACATTGCTGCTTAAATTCTCAGGGCCCTTTTTGTAGCACTATTTGTGATCAAGAGAAATGGGAATCCAATTTGAAGGATTTCACTGAGCAAAGCAGAGCAAAAGACCTGCAGAAACCATCTCTGCCCACCCAGGACACAATAGAGAGGTTCCCAGGAATTAAAGCCTACCAGTAATGAGGATGAGGAAGCAGAGGACTCTCATATTTGGTAAAGAAAGGGGTGTGCATGTGTGTACGTTTATGTATCTTACACCCCTTTCAAGTCTAGCTGACACCTGTTGTGTACATCAAAGACTGCCACATATTTTCTGCCTTCAATGGTGAGTTTTGTTTTGTTTTAAGATGGAATCTCGCTCTGTTGCCCAGGCTGGAGTTCAGTGGCATAATCTCGGCTCACCACAACCTCCGCCTCCCAGGTTCAAGTGATTCTCGTGCCTCAGCCTCCTGAGTATCTGGTACTACAGACATGTGCCACTACTCCCGGCTAATTTTTGTATTTTTAGTAGAGACCGGGTTTCACCATGTTGGCCAGGCTGGTCTTGAACTCCTGACCTCAAGTGATCTGCCCAACTCGGTCTCCCAAAGTGCTGGGATTACAGGCATGAGCCACTGCACCCAGCCGATGGTGAGTTTTAAACCTTCTACTCGAAGAACTTCTGGGCCTTTGCTAAGACACGCACCTTTGCTGATATCCAGTAATGACGAGCAGTAGATGTAGCTAAAACCAACAGAAATTTATCCTCTCACAATCCTGGAGGCAGAAGTCTAAATCAAGGAGTCAGCAGAGTCTTGCGCCCTCCAGGGCTCGAGATAATTCCCTGCCTCTTCTGGCTTCTGGCGGCTCCTGGCATTTCTTGGCTTGTGGCAGCATCTCTCTAATTTCTGCCTCCATCTGCACAGGGCCTTCCTCCCTCTCCCTGTGTGTGTCCTCTCCTCTTCATTTAAGGACACTCACATTGAGTAACCTTAGACCACCCTAATCCAGCATGATCTCCTCTCAATCTTTACCTTAATTATATCTGCAAGATCCTATTTCCAAATGTCTTAGTCTGTTCAGGCTGCTATAACAAAATACCTTCTATTGGGTAATTTATAAACAACAGGAATTTGTTGCTCACAGTTCTGAAGGCAAGGCTCCAGTCAATTTGGCACCTGATGAGACTGGCTCTGCTTCAAATATGGCACCTGCTTGCTGGGTCCTCACATGGCTGAAGTGTTGAACAAGCTTCCTCGGGCCTCTTTTATTAAGGGAAATGATTCCATTCACGAGGTTTCCACCTTCACGTCCTAGTCACCTCCAAAGGCCTCACCCCTTAAAACCAACACATTGGGGATTCGATTTCAACACATGCATTTTGGAGGAACATAAATATTCAGACCAGAGCACCAAATAAGGTCACAATCTGAAGTTCAAGTTGGGCATGAATGTTAGAGTGTCACTATTCAGCCCACAACACCCACTTTATCTCTATCTTGGGTTCATACGAGGATTTGCTCCTTCTTTGGAGTAATGGAATGTGGTTGAAGTCAATATTATTAGTTTAACTCCCCGTTGTTACATTAAGCAGGCTCTTTCCACAAGACCCTTCTACGGGGTTCAGTAATGAGGCTGAAGGAATTTGTTACCCAATACCTAGCACACACACAGCAAATCACACTTTACAAACTCGACATCCTATTTACTCTCTGCATCAGCTCCGTAAGGTAAATAGTTTTACCCCTCACTTTGCAGAGGAGAAAACAGGCTCTAGGTGTGAAGTGACTGTCTCAGGTCTCACCAACCACGAGAGGCAGGACCTTCAATCCAGTCTTTCTCATTCCAACCTGGTGCCCCCATCAACTGCACCCCACCTGCGTCTCCTATAAGCTAAAGACATCCCTTGTAAGGAAGAGTAACCAGATATCTGGCTTGTGCCTGCTGTCCAAGGATACACATTATTAGCTCTCCACTTCATTCCCAGAAGTGTCCCACTTGGACAGTAAGTTATATGATTACCTTCTCAGCAGTCTTGGCCACAGAGCTCCCTGCCTCTGCCCTAGGTCTAGCCCTCACTGTGTTAGGCTATGGGGAAAAAATAGTATTTTTCTCCTTCTGTTTTTCTTTTCTTGCACATGAGCTTTATGACAAAGAGGCATGAAGCTTTGCCAAAGTTGGGAGTGGTATATTACATTCTTCAAAGGAGCCAGGATGGTCTTTAAATCTCTCCATACCTTTCTGTCCTTGGGACAGATTGGGCTGGGTCAAGAGCCAAAGCAGAATCAGGAATGAGCTTTGCTCCCAACATACACCACAATGCAGAGACTTCACAATCCAAACCTTCTCTGCCTGGCCTCAGAGAGCTCCGAAAGGCTGGATGTGCCAAAAATCCCATAGCACCTGGCACAAAGGCTCTGCAGCAGGGTCACAAGACAGAAACAAGTGGAGATTTAAAGGGAAGAAAGATTTTTATGGAATAAAACCTGACATTACACATCAAAAGCTTGAAGCAATATTTATGTGTGTGTGTGTGTGTGTGTAGGGCATGTGGGGTTTGCATACAAGGATGCTTGGCTGAATCTAGAAAAGTTTTGAAGGGATACCCAACAGAATGTTACCAGCACTCCAGGGATGGCTCCAGGTGGTTTGGAGAGGCAGAGAGAGTAAGGGGACTATCACTATAGAAATCATGCATGCCTACTTTTTTTATCCTTTTTTAAGCACAATTTTCTTATTTAAGAGTTTTTATTGTGTAACTCTTTTTACTCATCAATTTCAATGCAGGAATTTAAGTTGAAGAAAGAATTAAGCCCATGCACAAAGGCTGAGCTGACAAGGACGTGCATGGAAGCTTTGCTTTCTAACAATAAAACCTCAGTCCTGAACTCATCGTCCAGTAATAGGGTATAGACATAATAGAGAATTCCACTCAGCTGTTAAATAACTTTCAAATGAATATTTATGGACCAAAAGAAAGGTGATTGTCATACATTATATAGAAATAAAGCAACTTTCACAAGTGGGTATAATCCAACACCATGCTTTAAATCTCCATCTACATGTAGAAATATACAGATATTATTCTTAACAATCTTGGCTGTATTATCGTTGTTTATTTTACTCTAGCTTTGAATTTTCACATTTCTGCAATGAATAGAAATAAGGAGAAAGTTGATTTGACAGAGAGCCAAGAGGCGTGGCCAGGACGCCCTCTGAAATCTCGTCAGGTGAGTGTGACACCCTGTGAATTCCTGCCAGTGCTCAAGAAGGTAGTTTGGCTCCTGTTGTCCCTTGGGGCAATTCCTGCACAAGAAGTTTCAGGGGGAAGCTGGAATGGAAAAAATGGAAGATGTGGGGCCCGCAAGCCCCTGCTTACCCTGCCAGTTGCTGTAGCGGGAAATGACTGAGGAGGGAGAACTGCGAGAGGCCACACCTGGGCTGATTTGGGAAAGGCAGGTTTTCACGTGGTTCTGGCCAATCTCCCATGTCTTCCACCTACACCTCTTAATCACCTAACAGAAGCGATTGTAAGAATTTTCAGGGGTAATGTTACAAATCACTCAGCCTGGAGCCGGGCACACTGGAGGGTGTAATGGGTGAAAGGCCATATCAAAAGCTGGGGCTGGAAGGGGTGGGGGAAGAAAAATGTTTGTGAGCATCTCCCATGAGCTACCTTTGTGAGCCTTCACAGCAAGTACCTGGCACATGCCTTGTGATTACTCCCATTTTACAGATGAGAAAACTGAGGCTTAGATAGAGTGAGGGACTGGCCCAACCTCATTCAGGCAATTAGTGACTGAGCCAACATGCAAGCCGTAATCTACCTGTCTTCAAACCCATTTCTTTCCCCTCCCAGCAGACTTTGCGCTCAGGCTTTCTATACAGAGGAGGCAGTGGGACCAGCAAAGTCGTGAACCCACAACACACACAGCTCGTGGCAGCGCATAGACTTCAGCAAGGCCTCTTTAGCCCTGAAGCATGTGACACATGGAGAAACTTGAGGCCCACACCCCCTCAGAAAGAGTCCCTTTGGAAATAACATTTTTAGCCATGGGCAAAAATGTACTTTAGCATGGAAGAAAAAGACTTTCTTCCATGCAAGACACATCCTGTTTACAATCCCATTTGTTCCAACAATAATTCTGAAGGGAGGGTGGAACAGGGGTTTTGTCATTTTACAGAGAGGGAAATTGACTTGCTGTGTGACCTGGAGCTAGTCACCTCCACTTTCTGTATCTCAGCATCCCTACCTATAAAACAAGGAGGTTGAACCATAGTTACCCCAAGTTCTTTTCCATGTCATGAGTCATTCAATTTGCCACCAAACAGTAAATGATGTTAACATAAACACCTGATTTTTCATGTCTTTGCCAATTTCTCTCCCTTCAAACAGAACTAATCCCTTGGTCTTCTCTTGGTACCTGCTTCCCACCTCTACTCCTGGGCTTACCACCTGCTGCTGCCACTGGCTCACATAGAAGCCACTAGAGGATAAAGGCCATGTCTTCGTCTCCAGAACTGCCCTGTCCAGTATGGAAACCACTGGTTTCTGTGGTTGCTTAGCAATTAAAGTGTGGTGAGTCCAAATTGAGATGTGCTGGAAGTATAAAATACACACTGGATTTCAAAGACTTAGGGAGAAAAAAAATGTAAAAACTCATTAATCATGTTTACAGTGATTATACGTTGAAATGACAATATTTGGCTATGATGGATTCAATGAAATGAATTATTAAAATTAATTTCACCTGTTCATTTTTTCCTCATTTAATGTAGCTACTAGAACATTTAAAAGTATGTGTGTGTCCTTGTATTATATTTCTATTGGACCGCACCCTTTCACTTTCTGCATCTGCACACATAGCCCTCTTCCCAAAGGAAGCCTTCTCTCTGTGCCTGATTCTCTGCCCATTACTGGGTTTCTCATGCAACCTGGCCATCCCTACCCATGAAGCTGGTTGGGTGAGTGGACTTAGAGATGGCACTGCATGGTCAGCCAGTCTAGACTTGAGGGAACAGAGAAAAGGTGGCCCCATTTTCTTCAGATCTAAGGCTCTGATCTCGAATGCTGAAGCTTAGACGGATGTTTTCAAAGAAGTGATTTGTTAAATGTTTAAGACTGGATGGGCAGGTTCTCAAGTTCTTCCTTAGCAATTTGACTATGGCCCTGAGTTTAAAATTATCACTACCACCGTGTTTTTCTCATGTTTACAAAACTTTAACATTTTGTATCAGGGAGACTAATTGCAAATTGCCATTAAAGGCAGCCAGGAAGAGAAAGACAAGCACTATGGTTAGTTCAACAAATATTTATTGAACTTATGCTATTGTCAGACATCTCTAGAAACTTGGGATCGGTGAACAAAGTAGACATAGACCTTGTCCCTGAGGAAAGCAGGGCAGGGGTAAAAATGGCAAGTTAATGACATTGATATTAGAAGGCAATAAATGCTAAAGCAAAAGAGAGAACAAAATGAGGGTCAGGGAGGACCAGGCTGCAATATTAAATGGGCCATCTAGGTAGGTCTTGTTGAAAAGGGCAGATTTCAAGCAAAGATTTGAAGGAAGTAGGGAGTGTTCAAGTGACTCCCTGGAATAAATGCATTTTTAGGCAACAGGAATAGCTGAAGAGATGGGCCTCTGGTGAGGCTGTGTAAGTTAAAGGAGTCAGGAGACCCAGGCTCGCGTCTCTAAGCCTCAGTTTCCCCACGTCATATAGGTCTCTTCTGTTTAGGTCCTGCACAGCTCAAGCACTCACAGCTTCACCACCTACATCCTCAGAACTGTCAGTGCCTGTCCACACGCCCTTCCTTCCCCACCATTCCCAGCAGAGGCTTCAGGCCATCTCTCTGGTTATCTGAATTCTAGAAAGAAAAGGCTGCACCTGGAGCAATGGGGGAGGGGGTGAACGGAGACAGATACAACTTATTTATAGATCAGGACAGTCTGTGGGCTGCTTTGGAAACCTGGCGAAGCAAATCTGTATGAAGAACAGCCAGTTGCTGAAAAAATAATCCCAGGGGAGCCACTTAGCTCACTTGCCAGCTGGCCTGGATCCCTCTCCACTGAGGTGGTTAGGAAAATGGCAGGGTGGAGGCAAAGCCCATCGCAATTGTGTGCTAATTGGGTTCCCCGCCACCTCTCCGCTCTCCACTCTGCCATGCGGGCCTGAGCATGTCATTTCTGTGCTTCACAGTGTGCCATCCAATGCCTCCAAGTACAAAGTTCTAAGCAGGATAAATAAAGTCCATCACAGCTTGGCCTCGCTAAATGCTGCAGCTTCGATTCTCTTTTCTATCTAGACCCTTCCTGACACATCCCACTTTTCTCTTCAAGCCCCTGTGCAAGACCCACTGCCCCAGCAAGCTCCTCCATCTGCCCGAGACGTCCCTCTTTCCTTATACACCTGCAGACCCCACACACTGTTCACCAAGGCATCAGCACAAACGTGTCCTTCTCTGAGGTTGTAGATCCCGGAGTCGGACTCCAAATCCCAGCTCACCCACTTTGTACCACATGTCTAGGGAGAGTTGCTTACCCTTCCTAAGCTTTGGTTTCCTCACTCATCAGATAGGATAAAATAGTACACACCCCATACAGTTCCAAGGTGGCCCAGTGGGCATGAAGAGCTTATCATTGTGCCTGGCATGCAGGAAGCACACAGTAAGTGGTGATGCTGTTACCTCCTTGTAAATATTATTACCATTGTTATTTTAACAATGACTGCTGCTGCAACTACCACTGCTCACGAAGACAGAATGACTCCTCCCTCCACTGTGTTCCCATATGTCTTCGTTTGAGTTCCATAAACTTGGTGTTGGTTCCCTCAAAATCAGACTCTGTAGTAATGACTTGGATGCAAAGAGTTTATTTGGGAAGTCATCCCATGAAGACAAATGAGGAAATGCAAGAAGTGAGACAGGGAGATAAAAACACCAAGCAAGGGTGTGATAATGAGAGAGTTATCTCTGTGGGTAACTGAAGCTCAAACCACTGGGCGCCGCTTCAGGAGACATCTCACTTATCAATTAGGCAATGAAATGCTGAAGACCCACTACTGCCCAGGTATGGCATATTTCAAGGAAATGGGCCACTGCTGAAGGGAACTACTGCACAACTGGATGTCAAATATCTGTCGCAAAACCTCCAGAGTTTGCAAATGCTTTGACTTAGCAATTCCACTTGGAAGAATTTATCTTAGGTGAATAATCATAGATGTACACAAAAATACCACTAAAGAATTTTTATTTCCAGAATTGTTTGTAATAGTGAAAAACTGGACACAATCTAAAGGCCCAACAACAGAAGAGCAGATAATTAAATCATCTTTCATCTCCACAGTGAAATACTCAGCAGCCACTGAAAATGATTTTGTGCAAGAATATTTAATGTCACAGAAAACAGATTGTAATGTATCGTGAAGTCATTTTTAGAAGCAGGTACGTACACACACAAACTAATGTATATGCCATGACCTAATAAGAGTTTTAATAATAGTTTAATGTAATACTTACACACACATGCATGCAGGCATGTACACACACACGCACAACGACCTGGAAAGATAATGACTAAAAATGATGCCAGTGGTACTAATTCGGTGGTTGAATTACATTTTAATTTTCTTGGTTTTTTTTCTTATCTGTAATTTCAAAATGTTCTACAGTATTCATGTGTTACAGGGATGCTCTGACAGCACCCAAGCTGCCGACTGAGAGAGGCGATGAGAAGGTTGAGCATCACCCAAATCGCTGCCTGTCCAAACGGGTTTGTATTTTTCCCTGATAGGAAAGGTCATAGATCAAGCAACTCCAGGAGCCTGGCTTGCCTCCAGTCATAAAGGAGCCCATCTGGGACACGTGGATCTCTGAAAACACGCGGGCTCTTCCCATGAGAGAACACAGCCCACAGTTAGAAAAGGATGTCAAATTTTTTTTTTTCCTCAGTAAATTTCTCTATCTCCAAATTTTAATCATTGAACTAGGGCAACCTGCTGGTTTATGTTGCTTGAAGGCTGATTAAAACGATTTGATTCTATGAAGTTACCAGTAGATTTTAAAAGGAAAAAACTGTAATATTTCTACTAGGCTTTCTAATTTCTAGTCCTTTCCTTAGGCCCTTTGGAGATCTTATCTCAGTTCTCCTTTGAGGAGTGACTATCCTTTGAGGAGGGAATACAGGATATGCATAAGGAAAGGAGGAGACTGCATGGATGATCTTTCCATTCACTGGGAACTTTTTCCCTGGTTTGAGGACAGGAGGAGGAGGAGGACCTCCTGCCCATCTGTAGTTTTTTTTCTCTCTTACAATAGGATTAGAGGAACTTTCATCACTTCTAGTACCTCTGTCTACTCCCTTGACAGCTGCCCCCCAAGAGAAGGAGGCAAGCTCCTGTAACTTACCGGAGCCTGGAATGGTCATCAGACTGTTTTACTTGCAGGTGGAGCTACCACACCCCTTCACTTTCTGCATCTGCACACACAGCTCTCTTCCCAAAGGAAGCCTTCTCTCTGTGCCTTATTCTCTGTCCATTACTGGGTTTCTCATGCAACCTGGCCATCCTTACCCATGAAGCTGGTTAGGTAAGTGAACTTAGAAATGGCACTGCATGGCCAGCCAGTCTAGACTTGAGGGAACAGAGAAAAGGTGGCCCCATTTTCTTCAGATCTAAGGCTCTGATCTACTGTCCAGCTTTTATCCAAAAAGACCTTCATTTGGGGGTTTTATGGTACTGGCAAATCATTGTGAAAGCTCATACTTTGTTATTCATTTGACTGCTATTCCTTATATACAACTTGGCCAGGAACCTATGGGGTAGCAGAGATGAGTGGGAGGATTTACTGTCATCCTGACCAGCCTTTAAATCTGGACACCTGCTACATGGCTGGCATTGTGTGGGTGCTGAATACACAAGGAATACACTGCCCTTGCCCTTGAGGGACTCATAGCCTATGGGAGGAGGCGGAAATGAAGCAAATAAGTGTGACAATAGGTACAATATAGTGTGATAAATACTATAATGCAAGAATGTACAAAGTGCCAGGAGAGCACAGAGAAGGAGAAAACTCATTCAGCTGCGATAGAGGGATTGGAAAAGAGGCTGGAAAGGCTTCAAACAGGAAGTGACATTTAAGTTCCATCTTAAAGAGTAAAGAAGAGAGAAGCAAGACAAGGAGATTTCAAGCAGAAGAGACTATGTGCAAAAAAAAAAAAAAAGACAGAGGCAGAGCTCTGGGTGCACTTTACAGGAGAGTAAGGCATACACTAGGGGGTCATAGTGATTTTCTTGTTATATTAATCTGTATAAGCTCTTTATAAATTGAAGCGGTCATTCCTTTGTATATTGGTGTTGTTAATCAGACTTTATCTGCAGTAGTGTATGGAGGAGGTTACAGTGGGGAAAGCCTGGAGAGAAGGCTATTGGTCCTCTCAGAAGCAATGTAGAACTGCAGCAGGTAGGGGCAGCAAGAGTGCATGCCAAGTGAAGGGGCAAAAGTGGAAGTCAAACCAGAAGGTGAATCTACTGCATCTTAGTGGAGTGTTCTTTGTTCTACCTCACACAGGGTGCAGCCTGGAAGGGGCCGCGGGCAATGAAAGGATTGACTGCTTATGGAGTTTTTAGGGGAGAGATATGGACATTTAAAAAAGAAATATCTCCATCATTTCCATAAAGCCCTACTCTTCTGGTGGAATTCCACTTACTCAAATTTCAGTTGAGAAAGCCCTTGGTAATCAGAAAATTAGTCAATTTTTTATTATGTGCTGGACCATTAACAAGGGCTTCATGGAGAAGATGGGATTGAATTTGGTCTTGAAGAACGTAGGATTGGGGTGCGTGGGGAAGAGATGAGCACAGCAATCCCAAGAGAAGATTCCTTCATGCTTCTACTAACCGCTGTCTCAGCTTAGCACCCTTTCTTAGATAAGTCGTTTTTGGTTTCAAGTTAATGAAAATCAACTGAGTCTAGCTCAGTGAAAAGAGGAGGAAGTGTGGGAGAGATAATGGGTGTCTCACAAACTCTCACCTCTGTTCCAACCACTTGCAAAGACTTTGCTCAAGGTCTCCCTCTTTCAATCCTAGTTCTCAGAAACAGATCTGATTGGCCCACCTGGAGTCACAGGTTCAATCCCAGCCAGTCAACTCTTACTAAAGGTCTGGATCTCATGGAATCAATCTTGCTGCTTAGAGGCCTCCCCCCGCCCCCCAAAAAAAAAAAGTCAGCATAAGCAAATTCACTGTAACCAAATTCAGTTCTTTCAGGAGGAGAGAGAATACATCCTTGGGGTTCCTTCTGTCCTAGAGTTAAAGATGCAGCTGAAACTTATGACCAATTAGAAACCTTAATTTGGCGTGGAAAATAGGGTTGCCAGAATCAGCAAATAAAAATACCAGATGCCCAATAAAATTTGAATACTTAACCTAAAAGTGCTTAGTAAAAGTATGTTCTATGCAATATTCAAGACGTACTAAAAAAATTCTTCATTGTTTATATGAAATTCAAATTTAACTGGGCATCCTGCATTTTATCTGCCAACCCTAGTGGAAAGGCAATACTTTTGCAGGACTCTGAATTCTCGACATTTCCAAAATAATGATCACAACTCTGGGAATGTAAATGCCTGAGACAGATGTAGGGGTTTGCAATATGCCAAATTGAGGACACCGAGAGTGAAGCTGGCACCCTGAGAGTGAGAGGTGGATCTGCATAATTATCTGTGAATTAAATTGCTTTGTTGCAGAGAGTCAGCTTATTAAATGTGCATTTCAATTTTGGAGTGGTTGGCTGAAGAATTCGAGTATCAACAGATGGGAAATCCCTTGCTGCAGCCGCAAGCTTTACCTGTCATGCTGGTTCACAGGATCACATGCAAGAAGACATGATTATTATTATTATTATTCTCCCAAGTGTCCTCCTCCGGAGGCTTTGGATAGGGAGCACGAGGCTCCCCTCGGGCAGGCTGGGCTGGGAATGTTGCGAGCCACATAACTACCTAGATGGGCACATGGCCTTGTTGGCTTATGCTAATGTTCTCATATGACTTGGCTCTTCCCTGTCTGTGAAAACGACACTGTTCTTAGTTTTTAACAAACTTGAGTCCTGGTCCTGCCACTGTCTCTCACAAACTTTATGAGCTGGAGCAAATCACAAAACCTCTCTGAGCCTCAGTTTCTTCAGTTGTTAATTGGGGATAATGTTACCCATCTAACAAGGTCATTGGCTAGAGTCAATGGCTCCCTGCCTATGTAATTGTACCAGTCCCTCAAACTTGCCCTAATCTCTCTCCTCCTATTGTCTGTGTTCCCAAGGTTAGCCATTTTAATAGTGTCCTCCTAGCCACATTAAAAGGCATGCTTTGTTAAGCTCTAACTGTAGAGATTTATTATTCCACTGTCTCCACCTCTGAGCCACCCAGCTTGCTGGCATCAAATCATAAAACAGATCCATGTTAGCCAGCCCCAGCAGGGCTCTCCCTGAGCTCAATCATCCTTTTACTCTTTTCCAACAAGGCCATAGCTCAGAGCTTTTATGGCTAAAACACAATGTGAGGTTTTGTTTGCACATTGCACACATGACCAGGAAGAGGAATAGGTTCGTGGGATCTTGCCCTGGGAGCCTTATCTAATCCCTAAGAAAAGAAGCGCTTCAAGAGGAGATGAGAAGACTGCCTTAATGAGGGATTTTCTGAGGCATGGGGGCCCTCATAGCACTGCTTTGGAGCCTAGGTGACAAAGTGTAACTAAGCGTGTGATAGGCACTAAGATACACCAGGATCCAGTTCCCAGTCCCCTTGTACTTAAGTGAGTGAGATGCTATGTGTCATCCCCATACACTTAATTGCCCATACAAACCCCTCCAAAATCCTCTTTCCTGGGGAATATCTACAGAGAGGCTGAGCGTTCCAGATGGTACTGCTCCAGGCCAGTGGAGGCTCTGTGACCCTGGCTTGCAAAGTTGTCGCTGAGTTACACAGGATCCACAGCAGGCATTGAAATCCACACACAGATGTAGGTCTGAAAGCGTCATCAGACTAAAGTTTCCAAAATGCACAGTTTACCTTTATTATATTCATTGTGCTCTAAGGTTTTCTATTTTATTTCATTTTGCTTTTTTTTATATTCAGGTCAACTCCACTCAGTAGATTTCACGATATGTGCTGGGACTTCAGACTCCCACTCTATGACTCCCACTCTGCTACTCTGCTACTCTGACCTGCATTCTGCTGGTCACCCTCTGTAATTTCAGATCAGTTTATGTCCAATTGTTCAGTGTCTGCTTGTCCATCAGGCTGTGATCTCCACAAGGGCAAGGACCAGGTCTGTGCTGTTTGCTCCTCAGACCCAGCACTGACATTAAAGGAGCCCCCCTAAAACCTTAATGGGCAAGTTAAAATATATATATATATGATATTGCTGCAGTGTCTGTGAATGTATGAGTTAAGGTTCTCCAGAAAAACAGGAGAGAGAGAGGAGATTACAAGGAACTGACTATGTGACTATGTAAGCTGAAAAGTCCCAAGATCTGCAGCTGAGAAGCTGGAGATCCAAGAGAGCTGATGATGTAAGTTCCAGTCCAAGGGCAGGAGAAGATCGAAGTCACAGCTCAAGCAGTCAGGCAGGAAGAATTCTGTCTTCCCTGGGGGAGGGTCAGCCTTTTTGTTCTATTCAGGCTTTTAACTGATTGGATGAGGCCCACCCACATTAGGGAGGATGACCTGCTTTACTCAGTCTCCCAATGTAAATGTTAAGTTCCTCCAAAACCACCCTCACAGACACACCAAGGATAATGTTTAAACAAATATCTGGGCACTCTGTGACCTAGTCAAGTTGACTATTAACCATTACAGTGGACAATGTTAAATTTTCTATTATGGACATATCCTGTGGTAGGAAGAATTATGGGCCCCTAAAGAGCCACATCCTACTCCCTGGGCCTTGTGAATATGTTACTTTTTATGGCAAAAGAGACTTTGTAGATTGGATTAAGTTAAGGACATTGAGATGGAGACATTATCCTGAATTTTTTGGGTGAGACCAATGAAATTATATAGATTCTTAAAAGCTGGAGAACCCTTTCTCAGCTATAATCAGAGAAACTGTGACTATGGAAGAATGGACAATGAAAAGCAACGTGGCTGGCTCTAAAGATAGAGGAATGCCCCTGAGCCAAGGAACGTAGGCAGCCTCTGGAAGCTGGAAAAGGCATGACAACAGCAACAGAAGATTGTCCCCAGAGCCTCCACAAAGGAAGCCCCATCAACACCTTGATTTTATCCCAAGAAGACCATATCAGACTTCTACGGAACTATAACATATTAAATCTGTGTTACCATTAAGCTTATAGAAACTGCTTATGGCAGTGATAGAAAATAATACATATTTATAAGTCTAAATTGTAGCCAATAAATACTGAGCATTTACTGGGTACTTCTCTAAGGGTTCTGCATGTTTTAACTAATTTGAGCCATACAACAACTCTATGAGGGCAATGTTACTATTATCTTAATTTTACAGATGAGGGAACTGAGGCACAGAAAGGCTTCATAACCTGTACGAGGTCAGTAAATGGCAAATCCAGAATTTAAACCAAGACGGTCAAGCTCAGAAACCTAGTGCCTTACCACAGGCTGTGCCTCTGCTCTTACAGTGCTAAGAACAGAGGAGACAATGGCAGTAAAAGCCAGTTGTGTTCTTTGGCAGGTTTTTCATTGGAATCCAAATTATTATTTATATTTTACATTATAAATGATATGTTTTATAGCATGTATTACTATTACTGGAGTGGGAGCAAGGCATAAGTACAGAGTAGGAAATCATGACATCTAGGCATTATTATGAAGTCAGTTACTTCTTCTTTTCTTTTCTTTTTTTTTTTGAGACACAGTCTCGCTCTTGTCCCCCAGGCTGCTATTTCATCAAGTTCTTCATCCCAAACCTATGATGTCTAAGTCCTTGGCCTGTCTTTAGCCATATCTTTGATGTCTCCTTTCAATAATTTTCCATCCACTGGCCCTGTACACTGTTCCTTGCTATAAATCCCCACTTGTCCTTCCTGTATTCAGAGTTGAGCCCCATCTCTCTCCCCTATTGCAATAAGTCTTCCTTACTGTTTTAACAAGGGACAAAATAATTTTTTCCTTAACAGTTAATTTATATCAACTGAGGCTTTTTTTTTCTTTTTCTTTTTCCTTTTTTTTTTTTTTTTTTTTTTTTTATAGTATGAGGAGGCCCAGACCCCACCTAAGACCAATAGAACCAGAATCTTGGGGATCATTCTAATGTGGACCCAGGGTTCAGAGCCACTGGCCCAGACATTCTGCATAAATCTCCATTTTGATGGGGAATCTGAGAGCTGGGCTGACTTTCAGACTGGACGACCCTGTAAATTCTCACCAACTAGATTGATCTTCATTCCTTCCCTATATCAGTGTAGTAGTCCGTTTTCACTCTGCTGATGAAGACATACCCAAGACTGGGCAATTTATAAGGAAAAAGAGGTTTCATGGAATCACAGTCCCATGTGGCTGGGGAGGTCTTACAATCATGGCAGAAGGTGAAAAGCATGACTTACATAGCCACAGGCAAGAGAGAGAATGAGAGCCAAGCAAAAGGAACTTCCCCTTATAAAACCATCAGATCTTATAAGACTTATTCACTACCACGAGAACAGTATCAATTATCTCCCATCAGGTCCCTGCCACAATACGTGGGAATTATGAGAGCTAAAATTTAAGGTGAGATTCGGATGGGGACACAGCCAAACCATATTTATCAGCCTATCCCCACTTGAAACAGGCTCCTTCACCCAGCTACAACAGGCTGCATCTCCTGAAACGCACCATGCTCTGTGTTTCCTTCATACATTTGCTCACACCACCTCCTTTCCCTAGAATGACTGCATACTCCCTACCACATGGGAAAGAATCACTTCTAATAAACATCTCAGTTCAAGCACCCCTTTCTGTAGGTTGTCTTCCCCAATTCTTTCCAAGGATACAGTGATCTCTTTCTCCTTTCTGTCCCCACTGCCTCATCAACAAGACACCATCACATCCTCCTCCGTATCACACCTGAAACATTGATTGCCCCTGTGTCCAAATCTGACTGTGTATAGAGCAAACCACTATGCTCAGCTATAGTGAGCATAGCTGAGCTCACTAAAACCAGAAACACAGCTCCCCACCAGATATCCTGGCTAAGGGCACGGTAGGACTTAATATTTACAGGAATGAATTTTCAAACATCACTCATCTGAAATTAATACCAACAACATGAGAAGATAATAACAAAAGCTTTCATCAGATGAAATGAATCTTATTATTTCTGCCAGGAAACCACAAACTTGGGTAAAGCTCTATATTGAACACATCAATTGTTGTTGATTATCATCAAATATTAGGAATCCTACAACATGGAGCATTAGGTTTAGAGTCCAAAAATACCTGAACTATAAATGAACTCAGCAATTTTCTAAATCCATAACTTAGTGAAAGATACTTAATCTCTCTGAGCCTCAGTTTTCTCATCTATAAAATGGGGATTATAACACTTCACTCACTTCCTCCAACAGGTTGTTTTAATCATTAAATAAAATAACTCATAACAAAACATATTTTATTTAACTCCAAAGCCCTCTACAAATGTAAGAAAGACTTTTAATATTTTTCCTAATTACTTGTGTTTTTCTTTTTCTTAATTAGTATCAACAGTTTTACATTCGCATGAAACAGATTGAGATGTCCATTCAGGAATAATTAAGAAGAAAGGTTTATTTTAGAAGGACTGTAGGATGTTGTTAGAGGAACCATATATTTTTCTTTCTTTCTTTCTTTTTAAGGAAAGTATATGCAAATTGCTTTTTCTTGCTAAGATTCTTCCATACAAACTGTAATAAAAAATATGTTGCACCTAAACAATAGTTATATTTAAATTATAAATAATAACTAATGGAAAAGAATAGCTAAAGAGAGTAAGCAAGGGAACTGATGTGTTTGGTTCTCCTACCTCCTCATTCATCATCTCTGTGGGTATAAGCCAGTCTTTTCTTTTCAACAAACAAGGGGTGTGTGTTCACATACATGCAGTGCATATGTAGACGCATGTGAACGTTTATATGAGTGCTTTTTTCTTCTAGTCTTTGCTTGATTGTTTAGTTTGTCTGGGGTGGAAGTAGTTAATTTTATTTTTGACAATGTAGTGCACACATAAAGCCTAGAAGGACTGTCAGTACTACAAGAATACTGCTTCACCATTCTTTCTGGGGTTAGACTAGGGGCTCCAGGGGACATAGACTGGTTCCAGATGACAATTCTAGAATTCGTAGAGCTAACAAGAGAGATAGCTACTTTTTTTTTTTTAAGTATTCTTGAGCAGAAAGGAGTTTTAAAGCTCATCTTTTCCAACCCTGCGTATTTCCTCATTTTACAGATAAGGAAATCAAAAATGACCAGAGAGGAAGAGTGACTTGCCTAAGATCACACAACTGTTATTTTTACAAGCCTTTCCTAAGCATCTACCATATGCAAGACAATATTCTATTGAGGTGGCTCCAAGAAGAATAAAGCACAGTCTCAGCGAGGCACCATGGCTCATGCCTGTAATCCCAGCACTTTGGGAGGCTGAGGCAGGTGGATCACCTGAGGTCAGGAGTTTGAAATCAGCCTTGCCAACATGGTGAAACCCCGACTCTACCAAAAATACAAAAACTTAGCCGGGCATGGTGGCAGGAACCTTCAATTTCAGCTATTCAGGAGGTTGAGGCAGGAGAATCACTTGAACCTGGGAGGTGATGGTTGCAGTAAGCTGAGATCGCACCATTGCACTCCAGCCTGGGCAACAAGAGCAAAACTCTGTCAAAAAAAAAAAAAAAAAAAAAAAGCACACCTCTGTACTCAAAGAGCTGTTAGTCTAATAGAGCCGCATGTAAGTGTCCTATGATACAGGGCAGGATGAAATCAGAGCTAAAAAGAAGTACTTAAGAATGCTGAAAGAACTGAAAATAATTTCTGATTGGGAAACTAGAAAGAGTTTCACCAAGAACATAGCTTCTGAGCTGGGCATTAAGGATAGAAGGATCCAGGTCATGCAGTTCTATACACGTAGCTCCTATACTGAAATATTTTTCATTGTCACCTGCTGTCTCGGGAACCCCTCTTGGAAAACCACAGAAAAATACCCGCCCCAAAAAAGATTAGGGCACAAAAGGAAACTGAGAAGAAATACAAGTGGGAAAAGGACAAGTAGAAAGCAGTCACCTTGAGAATGAAAGGCAACATCATTAGAAAAAAACACAGTGCACCTGCTTGGGTATAGCATCAATTAAAATGCAAAAAGCAAATCAAAGAGTAAGTATTCCCTGATCACGCTACAAAGTTAAAACAAGTCAGTAGGGTTATTCAACAGATGATTATTGGTGCACTAACCTTCTTACATGTACAAAATATAGACTAGATCCATACTTCACTTGGAGCAAGGCAGGGGAGATCAGATAAGAGAAGAAAGAGAAGCAATTTTAAATTAGAGTCCCAAATGTATAGAGGCTAGAATACATGCCACTGTGCATAGTGGAAATGCTAAGCCTCATCACAGGAAGCCAGGTCAGTGCAGAAACAGTAATCTGAGAAATTAAGCAACATGGATGTCATCACCCTAAGTGATTATTAAAAACATGGGGTGGTGAGATGACACAACAAGAGAGTGCAAGGTGAGAGAAGAGCTTGAGCCAATATTCTGGAAAATTTCAACCTTTCAAGGACAGGGTGTAGCAACGAAGAGTCAGTGATAACTTGAGTGATTGTGATTTCATGGTGCAATGGGAGTGCAGGGCAGAACACAGTGGGTTGAGGTAGGTGCAAAACAAGGAATTACCCTTAAACCTGTACTCCAGGTAGCTCCATAGAAAGCAGAAGCTACTCTACTGTCTTGCAAGCAAGAGTGTAGAATGAGTAGATGCTGGGGCACATACTACACAGCAGGACAATGGAAGCTCCCTCCACACAAAGGGGAAAATCTCTCACACAGCTCTTGAAAAATGTTTCATCCCAAGCCGTAGAACTTCACTGAAAGCTTCACTCGCCACTCCATTCCTAACCACACCCCCAGAAATAAAACATTTGATTAGGAGACCAAATATCCCAGTTTACACCTGTTGTCCTAGCATAATAATTGATGGCTTGTGGCATCCCCTTCTACTCCCAAAAGTATCCCAGTTTGGAAAGTAGACTAGCGGTTGCCAAGAGTTATGAATGGTCCGGGAAGAGTGGGTAGATGTGACCATAAAGGGCTAGGTAGCAAGAGGGAGATCATTGCTTAAGTGATGGAATAATTCTATATCTAGTTTGTGGCAGTGATTACACAAATCTGCACATGTGATCAATAACATAGAACAATGCTCACATATTGCTCCCATGTCAATTTTCCAGTTTTGACGTTGTACCCTAGGTATGTCAAATGTAATCATTAGGGGAAACTGGGTGAATGGTACATGTGTCCTCTTTGTACTATCTTTGCAACCCCTGTGCATCTATAATTATTTCAATATTAAAGGGCTTATTTTAAAAAAGAAAAAACAGCTCCAGCAACATTCACTGAGTGCTGGAGCAGGACTTTGCAGACCTATGGAGATTTGTGCAGTCAGTATTTGCTTGGATCTGTACAGTTGCTAATAGAAACATAGATCACTGTTGCTACAGACATGATGCTGGGGAAGACCCTGTTCTTTGAGGTTTGGAATTACAAGACAGAGAGGCCAAGAATTTTCTGTAACTCTTTTATTAGCTCTGATGCAAGAAAGAAACTGTTCCGGCATGAATCAGCAGGGAGAGATGTAGCATGTGGAAATGGATCAGTGCATGCCTCAGAACCAGCTCAAAGACAGCAAAGGAGATCAGGAAGGAGAACAAAGACATCCCCTGTCTATCAGTTTCATCAATGTTCAGGAAAGGAGAGAATTAGCAGCGAACACCAAGCCCACATCATAGTACAGCTATAAACACATTTAGCTTATTCTATATAGCGACTCCTGTCATTCTCAACCACTCAGTTTGTTTTCTCTTTAGTGTCACAAGTTAAAATAATCCTATCAGGTATCTTTAATAACCACTTTTTTATTGAATGTTATGTATCTACATCATTCACGTGTCATTTCACTTCGATCCTCACATAAACTTACAAAGTGTATATTATTACCCTCATTTTTCATATGAGAAAACTGAGATCCAGAGAGGTTAAGTAACTTGCCCAGTGTCACATGGACAATAAGGGGTAAGACCAGGATGCAAGCCCAAGTAACTCCAATGCCAAACGTATGTCATTCCACCATGCTATGCTGCCTCTTGTGGAATGAGATAGTCAAGGGTAACCAAAGTGACAGGGTCACCTGAGCTGGGTAGAACCACCTGATGACTACAGTCACAGTCCCATTGGTAAAGTGAGCAGAGAATGGCATCTGAGTATTCCCTGTGTTCCATCCACCCCTGGTGTTGGAGGAGTAAGGAGTCTCTCAGTTTCTTCCACCTTTCCCTCTCTTCCTTGAAGGTCTGAGTGAGGAAGAGAGGAATCCTGCCATCCATACTTGGAGCCATGTGCTGAGCCCCTTCTTCAGAGTGCTCCTGCAGGTCCTATGGATCTAGCGCACCCCCACCCCACCCCCACCTGTGCCAACTCACCTGTGGACGCAGGAGCATTAGGCGCTACATTCATCCATTTTCATGCTGCTGATACAGACATCCATGAGACTGGGCAATTTACGAAAGAAAGAGGTTTAATTGGACTAACAGTTCCATGTGGGTGGGGAAGCCTCACAATCATGGTGGAACACAAGGAGGAGCAAGTCACGTCTTACGTGGATGGCAGCAGCAAAAAGAGAGAGCTTGTGCAGGGAGACTGCCATTTTTAAAACCATCAGATCTCGTGAGACCCATTCACTATCAGAGAACAGCACGGGAAAGACCCACCCCCATGATTCAATCATCTCCCACTGGATCCCTCTCACAACACGTGGGGATTATGGGAGCTATAATGAGATGTTGTTGGAGACACAGAGCCAAACCTTTTCAGGTGCCATAAGTTAAACTGAGACCCTCAAGGGATGGCCAATGTCCTCAGCAACTACTGAACAGAGAATAGAACCAGAGAAATCGAACTATGAAGTCTCTTTCTCAGGTGGATGGCATCTGCCTTGCATTAGAGAAAAGAACAAAGAACTTTGCTGGCCCGAGGACATCTCCAGCAAAGGGTGCAGCTGGGAAAAGTCTGCAAAACCCACTCTCACAGCAAAATCTGAAGTCAATGGGCCAAGTTATTAGATCAGAAATTATGAAGCCAAGACAGCGAGGAAAAGCCCCAGAGACATGGCTGACATCTTGACTAAGAGGTTTGGCAAATAGTGCCAAGAATTTTGTCCTCTATTCACAGGACTCTGACAGGCAAATGAGATATCTTTGGGTCAGATCAGTGGAGTGGTAAGGTAAAGCGAAGCAGGTGAGAGGCCTCTCAGTCTCCCCCATCAGACGCAGTTACAGAAGAAAGAGAGGGACCAGGAACAGTTAGTGGCCTCATAAGATGTGCATAGAAACTAACAGCTATGATTCATTCAAGTTTACACTGCAGTCCCTGAGATAAGTACTTGATACACATTTATCTCACTGGATTGTCACAACAGTCATATAGGTCAGTATAATTATCATCTCCATTTTACAGGTGAGGAAACTGAGGCTGAGAGAGACCAAACAATTTGCCTAAGATTTCATTGACATAAGCAATACAAGCAGAATTTGAACCCAGGCAAACTAAATTCCTGAACCCACACTTACAACTACCCTTATTCTGTCTCCTACACAGTTAATGATGGGAAGGGAGGGGGTTTGGGGTGGACAGAACTAGACTCTAGGTCTGTCCAGCTGTAAAACTCTGGCCAACTCAAAACATTGCAAACCTGTGGTTTCTTGGAGTGACACACACACACACACGTGCACAATAGCATGCAGGCAATGAGCATGTACCCCATCTCTGCCTCCAACATACGTCCATCTTGCTTTAATGTCCACCTTTTGTATGCATGTCTTCACAATGTCATCTTTGAGACTGCATGTCCAGGAATCAGAAAAACCGGGAGTTGGGGTCTCAGGGCTCCCTCCATGTGATTTTATATGAGAAGAATCACTGGGTATGGAAGGTGAGACATACACCCCATCTAAGCCATGAGGTAGTACCCCATGAATTCTGGGGCACGGCCACCCCCAGAATGGGTAAGTATTCATGGAGGGATCTAAGTCCAGCCAGTCCTGGGACTTGCCCTGGCCTCCCCACCCCACTGCCACACACCATCCTTTTCTGCTGTATGGTACTGGGAAAGTTACAGTCACAGTACTCAAGACCAAAAATTTGCCAGGTTTTCCAGTCAGATATCTAGCATGTTTTGAAAAATCTGGACTCTGAACAAGTGAGGCAAAGCATCACTGAAATACAAGCCTCAGGTATTATTTGTAAAAAATAAAACTCCTAGAAGAGCAGCCGTGGGGTAAGTAAAGTATGGATGACCCCAAGGGGAGGGGAATGGAGAAAGAAACTGATGGGAGAAGAGAAGCCCCAGCTGCATGAGCCACACACTCCTAGAGGCAGAACTGGGGCACCCCAGGTACGACAACAACAACCTAAAGGAGAACCAGCCAGGAACACAAAACCTGCCCAAAGTGGCACCTGAGAGGTGGACTTTATGAGTTTCTACCTTCCTAGCCTCATCTTAGGACTCTGTGCAAAGGCTTCTTATACAGGCAGAGAGGTTGTTCATCCCAAACATTAGTCTTATGGGTGCAGTGTCATTGGGGCTAACTCATGCACACCTCTTCAGCAGCCCAGAAGTCAGAGGCCACATGCATCACAATACAGGGTGGCAGTGGTGAGACATCCAGGGATCACACTCCTCCTTACCATAGAGCCCCAGGGAGGAGCTTTGGCCCAGGTTAAGGCCCCAGTGACTTCACCAGTGGATCTGAACTGGGTTGTATCAAGTTGTTAATAGTAAACAATAAACAAGACTCATTAAGAGCTTAGTATGTGCCAGTTACTACTCTAAACAACTCATTTAATCCACATACAAGATGGAGATGATGTAATCATATTCATCATGTTGTGAATATTAAAAGAGATGACATACAGTGTGTGATTTTGCTTTTTGTGAAATTGATGATAACGATGATCATGATACTGGTGCTAGTGATGGTGGTGGCAGCGGCGATGATGGTAGTAATGAAGGTGACAGTGATGGTAACATGCTTTATAGTATAGTGAGTAAAGATATTGATTTGGAGTTACACCAAGACCTGGTTCAAATCCCAGGTCTACCACTTAGTCATTGTGCCACCTTAAGCAATTATCTGTTTTGAATCTCAGTTTCCTTATCAGTAAGATAATATGATGTCTCTCATGGTATTGTTGGAAGAGAAAATGCATGTCAATGCATGTCTTAGCACAGTACCTGGTACTTCATACACTAGTGGCTACTGTGGAGAGAGGACAGTGGCAACAATGGCTGTAGCAACAATGGCAACGATGTCAGAGCTTCCTCACAGTGGAAGGGGAGTTCCTGATCACACTCTACACAGCCCTTCCAGCAGAGACAACCCGAGGAGCCTCCTCTCTAGGGGAATGTGTGTGTGTGTGTGTGTGTGTGTGTGTGTGTGTGTGTGTGTGTGTTATTTTGTTTGTTTTGAGATGGAGTTTCGCTCTTATTGCCCAGGCTGGAGTGCAGTGGCACGATCTCAGCTCACTGCAACCTCCGTCTCCTGGGAGACAAGAGATTCTACTGTCTCAGCCTCCCAAGTAGCTGGGACTACAGGCACGTGCCACCACACCCGGCTAATTGGGAGAATGTTTTTCACCAGTCACGTTTAGTCCCAAGTGCACAAGAAGGCCTTCTATGCCATTGCAGGCGCCACTCACTTAACCATTAACCAAGCTGGCCCTGGCCACACTGGGAAACAGACAAAGGTTATCTCTGGCATTATTGCATCACCTTCTCACCCCTTGCCCTGACTTCCTGGGGCCTTATACTGACCCCTGTCTGCTGGGTCTAGAGTCCTAGCCTTACCACATCTCCTTCTCCTTCCCAGAGCATTGCTTTTATCCTTCCGTGTCCAGTCAACATTTGCCATTTGGGGTTCTATGGCCTTGAAGTTTATAACAATAATAATAGCTAACATATTAATATAATAGCTAATGTATATTGTGTGCTTACATTGATAGGTTTATGTAATCCTCACAACCACTCTATAAGTTGGGTGAAGGTATTAGCCTCATTTTACAGGTGAAGATGCTGAGATTCAGAAATGGTAAGTAACTTTTCTTGGTCACACAGCTTATAAATTTCAGAACTGATACCTGACTTGAGATGTGTTTGATTTTGGAGCCCAGGTTCATTCTACCATATGATGCTGCCTACCTTAAGCAAAGGCTTAACCCACAGGACTGAGAGTATTGAACACACAGGATGAAGAAGAAGCTGTTGGTGGAATAATGCATTTGACTTGTTCTCAAATCCTCCTAGAAAGGAACCCTCCACCACTCACTTTTCTCGAGGCCCTGTCCTGGCATTGTCATTGTCCAACTCTCATGGTTACTATAAGTCTTAGAAATGGTGTGTCAGCTCCACATTCTAAAACTTGCTTGCTCATAAAACAGATTAAAGCAAAAAATTGCAACACATGCTTAGTTCCAGTAGTTCCACTTCTAAGTTCCACTTCTAAGAGATTTTGTAGAAACTGAGCAAGAGATAACAGTAAAAAGGGAGCGAATTCAAGCACTGGGACCAGTGTTTCCTGCATTGGACATGGTCATGACAACTATTATTGGTAAGATTTAAGAGGCTTTTGTGATCCTGACATCAGCTCTGCCATTCGACCTTCTGGGAGCCTTTAGGATAATAACAGCAAAGGATGATTTCAGACTCCAGGTAACAGACAAGCTGATGGCGTCGCAGATGCAATGTTGGCTTCTCCAGGCAATCCCAGTGCTCAGTGTATAAATAGAAGGCCAAGGTCATCAGGGAGCATGCGGGGGCTGAGGTCATCCTCCCTTGACACCATCAAGGCAGGCCCCAGGCGAGTGCTGGGTCCACACCTGCTCTGCACAATCAGCCTGAGTCAGGAGAACATGATAGGTGGTGAGCGGGAAGCCAGCAAGTTGACTGGAGAATATCACCTGGGAAAAATGAAAAGCAATCGGGATGATTCAAAAATGATAGGCAACCATCTACTGTGGACCAGGTGTTGCTTTAAGCTCCTTATATGAATTGTTCATTTAACTCTCATAATCAACATGACTACTATTATCTCCATTTTATAGATGAGGACAAAGGAGGGGGGTAGTAATTTGCCCAAGGCAGTGCACTGAAGAGTCAGGCTTCCCTTGCAGGTGAGTCAAGAGCTTCTAAACTTAACCACTGGGCTTTACTCTATCGGTGTTCCAGCTCTCAGGGAGAAGTGAAGACTGAGAGTCATTAAATAACAATGTTTAGGCCCCTTTGTTATTTCCCCTCAAAACCTCCAGTCACGGAAATCTTTTGTCTACAAGACAGCACTTATTATGTAATGATGGATTCATTGTTTTCTTGAAGTCTTGTGTAGCTTTGATCCATGCCCATCAGCATGCACCGCCCCTCCCCCCCCCCCCCTCCCCCCCCCCCCCCCCACACACAATGCATTTTCATCAAGGACAATTGGGATTTCCACCGGGCTCTTTTACAACCTGTGAGTGATTCTCAAAGCACCCAGGTCACCATTTGGGCTCCAGACTGAGAGTCATTGGCCTAGAAGCAGAGCTCAGGCACTGTCCAGCTCTCCCCAACACATTACCAGGTCACCTTTTCCACTTAAAACCCAGCCAAGTAGTGTGGGCACAATTATCTGCCTGAGAAATAGAAGTGAGACACAATGTCAACAACAACAATTATAATTATCATTTATTAAGTGTTACACCCCTGCAATTTAACTCTACAACAACCCCATGCATTGAAGAAAGTTAGTAGGTATTATTATCCCTGTCTTTCCCATAGGATGCAGAGAGTCAAGGAGCTGAAAGTACGTGCCTCAAGATCCCCAGAGAAAAAGTAGCTGAGTAAGTATTCTCACTTGGGACTGCTTGACTCCAAAGCCCTGCTCCTAACAGCAAGGCCATGGAGACTCTCCTAAGGAGTAATAGGAATGTCCCAGAAGCAGCTCAGTTCAATAGATATTTATTGATCATATATGACATGCCCCATACCATATTAAGCCTTAGATATTAAATAAGACAGAAATGGTCCTTGACAAATAGAACTTAGAGTTCAGTGAAGACAACTATGGAATTTACTCATCCAACAAATATTTATTGAGCATCTACTATATGCCAGAGCCAGACACAATTCTAAATGTTTGAAGATGCAACAGGGAACAGAAAAGGTAGGGATGCTGCCTTCATAGGTTAGGACATTTCAAAACAATGGAATTGAGCATTTTCGACAGGTAGTGAATGAGTTGAAAAAAGAAACAGGAGTCCTACACTCAGCCCCAGCTGGGATGTGCTAACTGCCTTTCCAGCCCTCCAAGGAGTCATCCTGCTCCCAACTGGAAACCTGGCCTGCCGAGGGGTAGTCACCCACCCTGGCAGCTCCTGAGTTCCATCCTGGGAGGGGATTGAGAGGGGCTGACTGGTGTATGGTGCTATGTAGCTAATCCCCAGGTGTGCTGGGTCCTCAGAAACTCTCCAGTGAACACAGGGGGCCATGAAGTTCTTCTCCTCACAAGTGCTCCCAAGGAGATGAATTTTAATTCACTTTCCTTTCAAGAGTAACTGTGTTGGCAAGCAACATTTTGTCATGGGAGGATGAGCAGAAGGTGTGTTAAAGGCAACAGGATGATGTTAAATGTTTGCTCCACAATGTTTAGGAATAAGGGAAGCTTTTTTTAAATTAAGTGTCTTAGAACTGGAGGGAGGGAGGAGGGGCATGGTTGGAAGTTTTCACGTGAACCAACAACAGATGTTCTGTCTACAGTCCGGGGCGTGTGAACTACCATGGAAGCTACGTGAAGCATGTGGCGTCTGTGTTTGGAAAGCTTCATAACCACCTGCTGTGCACGGGACATGCTTCCTCAGCATCTGAGTTAGGGTCGAGAGGTCAACCTGAACTGACAAGCCCCAGTGACCATTTCTTTCAGGCTGGGCCTGAAACCTCAGAGGGCCCCATGACTAAGCACTGGTCCTGTGTGTGCTGAGTCAGCACAGCCATCCTCCTGCCAAAGGGCACACGTCCCACAGCAACATGAATTTTCCTCTTTCAAGTGGGTCCATTTGGAGCAAAGTCTTCCGTAAATGAAGAAGCAGGAGGAACTGTCACAGCAAACTCAAGCTGGTGCTCTGTAAATGGCAGAAGTGTAGAAACTCCGAGCTGGTCCATCCTTGTCTTTCCTGAGTTTAAGGTGGAGAAACTGAGGCTCAGGAAGTTGAAAAGGATTACTCAAGGACACACAGCAGGCTACATTGGCTGAATCTTTCTTGGGGCTCTTTTCACGTGTCATATTCAAAGTTTCAAACTTTCACGAAACTTTCCAAACTCAAAAGACAAGCTTGGACACCCTGTGTCAGTGCTAATTGACATGTTCCTTGATTTCTCTAAAAGGGACATGAATTATGACCCTTCAAAGATCCAGATTAAGCCAAAAGCAGGCCTTCCAGCCAGGATGTCCCTGAAGTGCCCAGTTCCCTTCCTAAGAGCAACTGAATATCCTTTATAAGGCAATGCTAGCATAATCACCCTCAGACAGGCTCAAAGTGCTTATGGTAATCCTAGAATCCCGTTGTTTGGAGCTTCTGCCTGCAAGATACAACTAAAAACCCTGAGTATTATATGCAAAACAAACATTAAAAGACTCAGGCTTGGAGAGAAGGAAGTGGACCAGCTAGGAAACTTGGGACCTGAGGAACAATGACCAAATGGGCAGTGATTTCCCTGGGTTTTCTCTTGCCTGATACACTCTGGACTTGGAGTTGAAGCCAACTACCTGCAAACACTAACAGGCACAGACAAAAAAAGTCCCAGCAAAACTCAACCGAAACCCACTCTCTCCAGCCAAAGGACCAAGAAAGGGGCAGCCTAGCAAGACAAAAATCTTTTAGATTATAACCACTCCTCTCCAGCCAATCACCACAGAAAAACACTGTGGTCCTGCCCCCACCCATGCCAACAAAGGCAGGCTAAGGAACTGAGACTTCCACCCTTGTGGGGCTATACCAAGGATAGTATCAGAAAAGGCGAAGAAAAGATCAGGACTTTTATCACCATTCATCTCAGTGGAGACCATGTAGAGAGCCTGGACTTCCAACTTCATCCAGTAGTAATGAGGTGTCCCTCCTCTTCCCACTAAAGTGGTAGAGAGGTGAGAATTTCAGCATAATCCATCAGTAACAAAGTCATTCCCATCACGGTGTCACTGAATACCTACCTGGGCACAGAAGTAACAGGTAGTTCTTCCCTCAGGTACCTACAGAGGCCAAGTGGAGAACCTGGACTTCTGTCATCACCTGGCAGTAACAAAGCAGAGCCCCTCTTCTCTCTTCTGCCAGAGTGATGTCAGAGAAAGTCAGTTAAAACAGAAGGTTTCAATAAGATCAGAGTCTCATAACCTAATCTTAAAATTCCCATGTTTCAAAAATTACTTGTCATACCAAGTACCAGGAAGATGTCAAATTGAATGAAAAAAAAAATCACTAGATGCCCACATAGAGATAATGAAATTATGTTAGAATTCTCTGGCAATGATTTTAAAACACCCATGATAAAAATGCTTCATAGAGCAAATATGAGCTTGTTGCAAACAAATAAAAAAATAGAGAGCCTCAGGAAAGAAATAAAAAGTCTCTGCAAAGAGCTATACAAAATATGAAAGTAAACCCAGTGGAAATTTTAGACCTGAAAATAAAACCTCAGTGGCTGGACTCAAAAGTACAATGAAAGAGCAAAGGAAATAATCAGTGAATTTAAACACAGAATAATCTGAACAAGACAGAAAATAGATTGAAAAAAATTATAATAATAAAATTCAGGAACCTGCCAGATGGTAGCAAAAGATCTAACATTTGTGTCATTGGGGTCCCAGAAAGCGATGAGAAAGAGAATGGGGGTGAAAGATTACCCAAAGAAATAATGGCTGAAAACATCCCAAGTTTGTGAAGAGATATAAAACCTTGGACTCAAATAAGATCGTTGCGTATGCACCAAGCAACAGAACTGCAAAACCTCCGAAGTAAAAATTAATAGGATGAAAAGGAGAACTAGACAAATCCACAATTATAGTTGAAGACTTCAACACTGTCCTCTCAACGATTGATAAAAACAATTAGACAAAAATCAAGGATATAGAACTCAAAACACTGTCAACCAATAAAATCTAATAGACATAGCTGGAACACTCTTCTCAAGTAACAGCAGAACACACATTTATTTGAGTGTCCATGGAATATATACCAGGATAAACCATAGACTGGGCTTCAAAAAAAACTTTAACAAAGTTAAAAGAATGGAAATCATAAACAGTGTATTTTCCAAATTCGGGGAAGTCAAACTAGAAATCAATTATGATAAGATAATGGAATAATCTCTAAATGCTTAAAAACTAAGCAACACACTTCTAGATAATCCATGGGTCAAAGAGAAGGTTTCAAAGGAAATTTTTAAAATTATATTGAATTGAATAAAAATTAAAATCAAACATGAAAATTTGTGGGTCACAGCTAAAGCAGTGCTGAGCGAAATTTATAGCATTAAATGCATACGTTAGAAAAGAAAGAAAGAAAAGTCTCAAATTAATAAGCTAAGCTTCCATCACAAGAACCTGGAAAAAGAAAAGAAAAGTAAATTCAAAGCAAGAAGAAATCAAATACTAATTGATATGGTTTGGTTGTGTCCCCTCTCCAATTTCATCTTAAACTGTAGCTCCCATAATTCCCACATGTTGTGAGAGGGACCTGGTGGGAGATAATTGAATCATGGGGGCGGTTTCCCTCATATTGCTCTTGTGATAGGAATAAATCTCACAAGATCTGATGGCTTTATAAGGGGAAACCCCTTTCACTTGGTTCTCATTCTCTCTTGCCCGCAACCATGTAAGAAGTCCCTTTGCTCTTACTTCGTCTTCCGCCATGACTGTGAGACCTCCCCAGCCATGTGGAACTGTGAGTCCATTAAAACTTTTTTTCTTTATAAATTACCCAGTCTTGGGTATGTCTTTATCAGCAGCGCGAAAATGAACTGATACACTAACATAAAACCAGAAACGGATATAATAAAATTGAAAAGAGAAAACCAACAAAGAAAAATTCAACGAAATAAGGAGCTAGTTCTTTAGAAAGAACTATGCACTGAAGAGCTTCTGCATAGCAAAAGAAACTATCAACAGAGTAAACAAACAACCTACAGAATAGGAAAAAATGTTTGCAAACTACACATCTGACAAAGGTCTAATATCCAGCATCTAAAAGGAGCTCAAACAAATGTATATGAAACAAACAAACAAACAACCCAATTAAAAAGTGGGCAAAGGACATAAACAGACACTTCTCAAAAAAAGACATACATGCAATCAGCAAACATGAAAACAAGCTGATCATTAGAGAAATGCAACTTAAAACCACAATGAGATACCATCTCACGCAAGTCAGAATGGCCATGATTAAAAAGTCAAAAAATAACAGGTGCTGGCAAGGTCCAGAGAAAAAGGAACACTTATACACTGTTGGTGGGAGTGTAAATTAGTTCAGTCATTGTGGAAAACAGTGTGGCAATTCCTCAAAGACCTAAAACCAGAAATACCATTCAACCCAGCAATCCCATTACTGGATATATACCCAAAGGAATATAAATCTCCCTATCATAAAGACACGTGCACACGTATTTTCATTGAAGCACTATTCACAATAGCAAAGACATGGATTCAACTTGAATGCCCATCAATGGTAGACTGGATAAAGAAAATGTGGTACATATACACCAGAGAATACTATGCAGCCATAAAAAAGTATGAGATCATGTCTTTTGCAGGAATGTGGATGGAGCTGGAGGCCATCATCCTTAGTGAACTAACACAGGAACCAAAAACCAAATACTGCATGTTCTCTCTTATAAGTGGGAGCTAAATGATGAGAACACATGGACACAGAGAGGGGAACATACACTGGGGCCTACCAAAAGGTGGAAGGCCAGAGGAGGGAGAGGATCAGGAAAAATAACTAATGGGGACTAGGTTTAATACCTGGGTGATGAAATAATCTGTAAAACAAACCTCCATGACACAAGTTTACCTACATAACAAACCTGCACATGTACCCCTGACCTAAAATAAAAGTTAAAAAAAGAAAGAAAGAGCTATACAACTGTAAAACCTCTAACAAGACTGACAAAGGAAAAAGAGAGAAGACACAAATTACCAAGATCAGGAATGAAACAGAGGATGTCATTACAGATCCTGAAAACATCAAAGGCATAATAAAGGAATACTATGAACAACTCTACACACATAAATTTAATAACTTAGACAAAATGGTCCAGTTCATCTAAAAACACAAGCCACCACAGCGCACTCAATATGAAACAGACAATTTGAATAGCCCTATGATATTAAGAAAATGGAACCAATAATTTTTAAACTCCAAAAAAAGAAATCTACAGGCCCAGATGGTCTCACTAAACAATCTACCAAATGTTTGAAGAAGAATTAACACAATTCTGTACAATGACTCCCTGAAAAATAGAAGTGGGGACACTTCTCAGTTTGTTTTATGAGCTAGTGTTACCATCATCTCAAACCCAAGGACAATACAAAAAAGAAAGCTGCAGACCAATATCCCTCATGCATATGGATGTAATATTAGACATAGTCATAGAAATTCTTAATAAAATATTAGCAGATAGAATTAATCAGTATATGAAAAGTGTATGGTATATACATGACCAAGGGGGCTTTATTCCACAGATGCATGACTGCTTTGATATTTGAGAATCAATGTTCAATCATGACATAATAAACATAACCCACCATAGTAACAGGCTAAAAGAAGATAATCATATGATCAAATCAATAAACACAGACACAGCATTTGACAAAATTCAACAGCCATTCATAGTTTAAAAAACACCTCTCAGAAAATAAGAATAGTGGAGGATTTCCTCATCTTGATAAGTAGGATTTGCAAAAATCCTATAACGAATATTATGCTTAATAGTGAAAGACTGAAAGCTTTCCCTCTATGTTTGGGAGTAAGGAAAGTGTTCGCTGTCACCACTCTTATTCAACATAGTGCTAGAAGTCGCAGCTAGTACAAGAAGGCAATAAATGGTATATATTAATATATTGAAAAGAAAGAAATAATACCGTTCCTGCAGAAGAAATGATTGTCTATCTAAAAAAACCCCCAAGGAACCTACCAAACAAATCCCAAAACTAATAAATGAGTTCAATAAAGTGCAGGATACAAGATAAACATACAATCAACTATATTTTTACATATTAATACTAGCAATGAACAAATAGATACCAAAATAAAAAATACAAATACTATTTACAATCACTCAAAACTAATACTTAGGTATAAAAATAGCAAAGCATGTAAGGACTTGTATGCTAGAAATTACACAATGCTAATGAAAAAAATCAAAGAATATCTAAATAATGTAGAGACATATTGTATTCATAGATGAGAAGACTTAACCTAGTAAAAGTGTCAGTTGTCCCCGAATTGACATAGAGGTTTAATGCAGTTCCTATCTTAATCCCAGCAAGGATTGTTACAGACCTAGACAATATTATTCTAAAATATACAGAAACAGACCAAAAAATAGACTAGCTTAAATAATATTGAAAAAGAAGAATAAAGTGGGAGGAATCAGTTACAAGACTTATTCAGTTTCAAGACTTACTATATAGCTATGGTAATCCAAACTATATGGTACTGGTATAGGGATACACACATAGAATAATGGAACAGAACAGAGAATTCAGAAATAGACCCACACCTGTATCCCTAACTGATTTTTGACAAAAGTGCAAAATCAATTCAATGAAGAAAAGAGTTCTCTCAATAAATGTCTGGAGCAATTGGACATCCATAGGTGAAAAAGGAACATCAACCTAAATCATACAAAGATTAACTCAAAATGGATCACAGACTTAAATGTAAAACATAAAAACTATAACACTTTCAGAATGAAACACAAAATCTTGGCCAGGCTCAGTGGCTCATACCTGTAATTCCAGCACTTTGGGAGGCCGAGGTGGGTGGATCATGTGAGGCCAAGACGTGAAGACCAGCCTGGCCAGCATGGTGAAACCCCATCTCTACTGAAAATACAAAAAGTAGCTGGACATCGTGGTCCGTGCCTGTAGTCCCAGCTACTCAGGAGGCTGAGGCACGAGAATCGCTGGAACCCAGAAGGCAGAGGTTACAGTGAGCTAAAATTGCGCCACTGCACTCCAGTCTGGGGAACAGAGCAAGACTCTGTCTCAAACAAACAAACAAACAACCTAAAAAAAAAATGTATACAAAATAAGAAAATCTTAGGATCTAGGGTTTAGGATCTAGGGCTAGGCAAAGAGTTTTTAGACATGACACCAAAAGTATGATACATAAAAGGAAAAAATTCAAAATCAGACTTCACCAAAATTAAAACTCTTGCTCTGTGAAAGAGCATGCCAATAGTATGAAAAAGCAAGCTACAGAGTAGAGAAAATATTTGTGAATCACTTATCCAAGAAAGGACTAGTATCTAGAATAAATAAAGACTTCTCAAAACTCAATAGTATAAACAAATAATTCAATTAGATAATGGGCAGGAGACATTATTTTTCACTTTCAGAGAGACACGGATGGCAAATAAACACATGAAAAATGTTCAACATCATTAGCCATTAGGGAAATGCAAATTAAAACCACAATGAGATATCACTACATACCTATCAGAAAGGCCAAAATAAAAAATATTTACAACAAAATGCAGGCAAGCTGGGTGACTCATACATTACTGGTGGAAAAGTAAAATGATACAACCACTCTGGAAAATAGTTTGGCAGTCACTTGCAGAATTAAACATGCCTTTACCATGCGACCCAGCAATCATGCTCCCAGGCATTTATCCCAGATAAATGAAGTCATAAGTTCAAACAAAAACCTGTACATAAATGTTTATCACATCTTTATTCATAATAAACCCCAAATAGAAATAATTCATATGTCCTTCAACACATAAATGGTCAAACAAACTGTAATACACCCAAAACAGAGAATACTGCTTAGGAATAAAAAGGAACAAATTACTGAAATATGCAACAACCTGAATTTATCTCCAGAGAATAATCAGAGTGAAAAAAACCCAGTCCTAAAAGGTCACATACTATATGATTCCCATTTATGTAAAATTAGTTCAACCATCGTGGAAGACAGTGTGGCAATTCCTCAAGGATCTAGAACCAGAAATACCATTTGACCCAGCAATACCATTACTGGGTATATACCCAAAGGATTATAAATCATTCTACTATAAAGACACATGCACATGTGTGTTTATTCCAGCACTGTTCACAATAGCAAAGACTGGGAACCAACCCAAATGCCCATCAATGACAGACTGGATAAAGAAAATGTGGTACATACACACCATGGAATACTATGCAGCCATAAAAAAGAATGAGTTCATGTCCTTTTGAGTTCATGGATGAAGCTGGAAACTATCATTCTCAGCAAATTAATACAGGAACAGAAAACCAAACACTGCAGGTTCTCACTTATAAGTGGGAGTTGAACAATGAGAACACATGGACACATGGAGGGGAACACCACACACTAGGGCCTGTCGGGGGTGGAGAGATAGGGGAGGGAGAGCATTAGGACAAATACCTGATGTAAATGACAGGTAGATGGGTGCAGCAAACCACCATGGCATGTGCATACCTATGTAACAAACCTGCACATTCTGCACATATATCCCAGAACTTAAAGTAAAATTTAAAAAAAAAAAAAAAATGTCTGAAATGACAAAATCATAGGAATGGTGAACAGATTAATGGTTGCCAGTGGTTTTGAAGGGATCAGGGATGAAGAAGTAGGTATGGCTAGAAAAGGGCAACAAGAGGTACACTCTGCTTGTGAATATGCCATTATCTCAAAATAAAAATATTAATTAAAAGCATAACTACAGGCCCAGCTCAGTGGTGGCTCATACCTGTAATCCCAGCACTTTGGGAGCCTGAGGCGGGTGGATCACGAGCTCAAGAGATGAAGACCATACTGGCCAACATGGTGAAACTCCATCTCTACTAAAAATACAAAAATTAGCTGGGTGTGGTGGCAGGCCCCTGTAGTTCCAGCTACTCAGGAGGCTGAGGCAGGATAATTGCTTGAACCCAGGAGGCGGATGTTGCAGTAAGCCAAGATCGCACCACTGCACTCCATCCTGGTGACAGAGCAACACTCCGTCTCAAAAAAATAAAAAATAAAAACTACAAAAAACTCAAATTTCAAAGAAGCAAAAAGTAATTTTTTTAAAGAATGCATCAAAAACCAGTGAAATCTAAATAAAGCCTGTACTAGTCTTCACCAACATCAACTTCCTCATTTTAAAAACTGTACTGTGGCTATGTAAGATGTTATCACTGAGGAAAACTGGGTGAAGGGTACATACGATCTCTGTGTACTATTTTTGCAGCTTCTTATGAGACAAACTGTTTCAAAATGAAAAGCTGTCACTTAAAAAAACACATTTCAAATTAGCTGGGCATGGTGTCGGGCAGCTGCAGTCCCAACTACCCAGGAGGCTGAGGCAGGAGGATTGCTTGAGCCCGGGAGTTCGAGGTTGTAGGGAGTTATGATCATGCCACTGCACTTCAGCCAGTACAACAGAGTGAGACCCTGTCTTTAAAGAAAAGAATAAATTAAATAAAAATTTTAAAACATTTAATTTTCTTGAGTCTTAAAACAGAGCCCACAGGGGCCCCTGCAGCCACCGCAATGTAGAATACGAGAAACTGGAGAAGATTGGGGAAGGCACCTACAGGACAGCGTTCAAGGCCGAAAACCGGGAGACTCATGAGATGGTGGCTCTGAGTGGGTGAGACTGGATGACAATGATGAGGGTGTGCCGAGTTCCGCGCTCCAGGAGACCTGCATACTCAAGGAACTGAAGCACAAGAACATTGTCAGGTTTCATGACATCCTGCATGGTGACAAGAAGCTGACTTTGGTTTTTGAATTCTGTCACCAGGACCTGAAAAAATATTTTGACAGTTGCAATGGTGACCTCGATCCTGAGATTGTGAAGTCATTCCTCTTCCAGCTGGTAAAAAGCCTGGGATTCTGTCACAGCTGCAATGTGCTACACAGCGACCTGAAGCCCCAGAACCTGCTAATTAACAGGAATGGGGAGCTGAAATTGGCTGATTTTGGCCTGTCCTGAGCCTTTGGGATCCCCATCCGCTGTTACTGAGCTGGAGTGGTCACACTGTGGAACCGCCCACCAGATGTCCTCTTTGGGGCCAAGCTGTACTCCACATCCATTGACATGTGGTCAGCTGGCTGCATCTTTGCAGAGCTGGCCAATGCTGGGCGGCCTCTTTGTCCAAGCAATGATGTTGATGACCAGTTGAAGAGGATCCTCCGGCTGCTAGGGGCACCACCGAGGAGCAGTAGCCCTCCATGACCAAGCTGCCAGACTATAAGCCGTACCCAATGTACCCGGCCACAACATTCCTGGTGTACGTCAAGCCCAAACTCAATGCCACAGGGAGGGACCTGCTGCAGAATCTTCTGAAGTGTACCCCGTCCAATGTATCTCAGCAGAAGAGGCCCTGCAGCACCCCTACTTCTCCGACTTATGTCTGCCCTGAGCCCTGGGTCGCCCAGCCACCATGCTGGAGCCTGGCCTATTTAAGCCCCATCTTGGGAGGGGTGGGACTGTGGGGTGCCCAGTGTACTGAGCTCCAGCTATGCTGAGCCCAGCCAGAGTGGGATGCCTGAGCCCAAGTTTCTCACTTCCTTTGTGGACTTTATTTAATTTCTTTGTTTTTTGTTTTTTGTTTTTTTTTTTGAGATGGAGTCTTGTTCTGTTGCCCACGCTGGAGTGCAGTGGTGCGATCTCGGCTCACTGTAAGCTCCGCCTCCCGGATTTACGCCATTCTCCTGCCTCAGCCTCCCGAGTAGCTGGGACTACAGGTGCCCACTGCCACACTCGGCTAATTTTTCGTATTTTTAATAGAGACGGGTTTTTACCATGTTAGCCAGGATGGTCTCGATCTCCTGACCTCGTGATTCACCCACCTCGGCCTCCCAAAGTGCTGGGATTACAGGCATGAGCCACTGCACCCGGCTGACTTTATTTAATTTCATAAATTGGCTCCTTTCCTACACACACACACACAAAATTTAATATTCTTATTTTGCTACCTTGGATCAATTCTTAAAAGACCATAGGCAAATTCTGGTCCAAGTGCCTAGGTTTCCATGTGACCACTATGTAGATACATCCACTGCCCTGGGAAGCACCCTTTCTGCTAAGTGCTCATCAGTTATCAGTCAGAATCCTCAACTCACATGTGCAAGGCTTACCACTTTCTTTACTTTCTATGATGCAACTTCATTTCTATGTTAAGGTCCTATTCAGCCAATGTCATGAAAATGATCTCAGACAGTTCAACTCCTATCCCTTGCTCATTTCCCCAGGGAGATGATTCAGGTTCTGGGACACAGGCAGAGCCTGATATCAACATGGGAGTGGGTGGTAGGGAGAGAGAGGGGGCAAGCACCCTCCTATGCTCAGAGTGTCATCTGTGCACCCTGCCATCTTGAGGATCCATCACCCCATCATTCCTCATCCACACCATTTGGATGAGTGTCCTATGCCTGCTGTGAGAGATTACCACAAACGTCATGGTTGAAAATGACACAAATGTACGCTCTTATAGTTCCAGAGTTCAGAGATCTAAAATGGGTCTCATGGGATGAAAATCAAGGTGTCCGCAGGGATAATTCCTTTTGGGAAGCTCCAGAGGAGAGCCCATTGTCTTGCCTTTTCCTCTTTCTAGAGGCTGCCTACTTTAACAGGGTGTGGTGACGTGTGCCTGTGGTCCCAGCTACTGGGGAGGCTGAGGTGGGAGGAACATTTGAGCCTAGGAGGTGGAGGTTACAGCAAGCTGAGATCACACCACTTCACTCCAGCCTGGGTAACAGAGTAAGACCCTGTCTCAAAAGAAAAAAAAGGTTTAAAGGCTGCCTACATTCCTCACTTGTGGCTGCATCACAGTGACCTCTTGCTTTCATGGTCATGTCTTTTTCTCTAACTCTGACCTTTTGCCTCCCTCTTATAAACAGCCTGATGTTCATGTTAGAACCACCGGATAATCCAGGATAATCTTCCATCTCAAGATCCTTAACTTAATTATATCTGTGAAATCTCTTTGCCATGTAAGAGGACACACGCACAGGTTCCAGGGACTAGGACATGGACCTCTTTGGGGCCATTATTATTATTATTATTATTATTGAGACAGAGTCTTGCTCTGTCGCCCAGGCTGGAGTGCAATGTCATGATCTCAGCTCACTGCAATCTTTGCCTTCTGGGTGCAAGCGATTCTCCTGCCTCAGCCTCTGGAGTAGCTGGGATTACAGGCATGTGCCACCATGCCTGGCTAATTTTTGTATTTTTGGTAGAGGCAGGGTTTCGCCATGGTTGGCCAGGCTGGTCTCAAGCTCCTGACCTCATGATCCGCCCACCTCAGCCTCTCAAAGTGCTGGGATTACAGGCGTGAGCCACTGCACCGAGCCTGGGGCCATTATTCTATGGACTACACCACCCTGGGCACTTGGGGTCATCCCACATTCATCCCTCACACTGGTTACTCTTGCTGCATCACACACCACCCCACAACTTAGGAGTGTGAGACAACCATTTTATTATGCACACTATTTTGTGGCTCAGGAATTCAGACAGGACACAATGGGAATGGCTTGTCTCTGCTCCAGTGATGTCTAAGGCAACAGCTGGTAAGACCTGATCCTTGGGAGTGACTCAACAGCTGGAGGCTGGAATCATCTGCCGGGTTCACTGCTCCCTTGTCTGGTGGTGGATGCCAGTTGCTGGCTGGGACCTTACCTGGGGCTGCTGACTTGAGGCCTCTTCTCACGTGCTGAGGTCACCTTACAGCACAACAGCCTCTAGGGAAATGGACTTCTTACACAGTGGCTCAAGTTTCCAAAACTCAAGTGTCCCAGCAGGCACAGCAGAAGCCACATTGTCTTTGGCAACCCAGCCTCAAAAATCACATAGAATCATTCATTTCTGCTGCACACTATTGTTCAAAGCACTCACAAACCCAACCGGGTTCAAGGACAGGGGAATAGTCCTTATGGAAGGTGGTAAAGTCACTTTATAGAACAGCCAAGGGGGAGGGAAGGCAGGGTTTTCTCCACCTGCCTCACTAAGCAACCACTTTTTCTCTGGTGTCTCTCTACCCGCCCCCAGAACTCTACCTGGAAATGGCTCAGGTCTTCTGATCTGATCCCACAGTCCTTGGGGGTGGTGTTGTCACCTCCTTGGGGTTCATCCAGAGAGAAGGAATCTGCAGCATCCTCATTACTTTCCCTCCAACTTTTTCTCTTCTCCTAAACAAAGGCATCCATTCCAGGTGTGGGAGAGGCAGCGGTGAGGCTTCTCTTTTTTATGTTCTCTGTAAACCTTATTGTCCATGTCCTAAGTTCTTTCCTTCCCCTTAGGGATACACATTTTTAAAACTAGAAAGCTAAGAGTTTGCTCAAAAATGCAATTTTTACCTCATTCCTTCTCTGAGGGGAAAAGCATCAAAAATTCTTATCTCTACTTGGATGGGGTGAGGAAGAAGGTCAAGGGGTACAAGGATATGGATGGAGGTGATACTATCACTAAACATTTGCAAAAATGTTATCTTGCCACAGGTACAATTCCCACAACAACTTGTGTCTTCTGTTGAGGTCTCCAAGGGACTCTCCCCTGAATAAATAATACCCATTTTCCCAATCCAGTATGCAAATAAAATAAGGAGTACATATGGGGTCCAATGAATCATCTATCTTCGTTACTGTTAGTAGCCATGCTGAAGGAGGGGGTCATAGGTCTGTACTATGGATTAAATGTTTGTGTCCCCTCGAAATGCATATGTTGAGGCCCTACTGCCCAGTGTGTTGGTGTTTGGAGATGGGATCTTTGGGAAGTAATTAGGATTAGATGAGGCCATAAGGTTGGGGTCCTCATGATGGGATTAGTGATCTTATAAGAAAAGATACCAGAGAGCTGGAGAGCTTGCTTGCTTGCTTTCTCTGTTTCTGTCTGGCGTTCACTCTCTCTCTCTCTCTCTCTCTCTCTGTCTCTCTCTCTCTGTCTATCTCTGTGTGTGTGTGTGTGTGTGTGTGTGTGTGTCTCTATCTCTCTCTCTTTCCACACACACACAAAGTAGTCATGAGAGCACGTAGCAAGATGGCAGCTGCCTAAAAATGTTGTTTAAGCTACCCAGCTGGGCATTTTTTATGGCAGCCTGAGCTGAATAATATCATCTGTTAGCCATGTGGGCTGCAAATACACAACCCAGAATGAGGCTGGCATACCCACACGGGTGTAGGCAGTGCTACGGGGAATGCCCCAACCCATGCTAAGATGCAGAACAAAGGAGACTCAGGGTCTCAGGGGAGTGCCCCAGGGAGGAAGGGTGCAGCTGAGCCAGACACTTCCAGAGTCAGAGAGAAGCTGAAATATCCTCTGGAGAAAACCCCTCCTCCTGGAAACCAGGAGTGGGGAAAGGTGTTCCCCTTAAATGTCATCTATGGCTGCTGAATGATGCATGTTTTCATTCACTTATTCATTCAGCAAACATTTACTCAGTATCTACCCTTTATCAATTGTTTATTTCTATGGGGGGGGGGGGACTGCCAAAATCCTAGTAGCATAAAATGCCACAAATTCACTATCTCACAATTTCTGTAGGTCAGAAATCTAGTCATGGCCTCACTGGATTCTCTGCTCAGGGTCTCACTGGACTGAAATCAAGGTGTCAGCCAGAGCTGCACTTCTCATCTAGGTCTCAGGGTCTTCTTTCAAGCTTATTGGTTATTGGCAGAATTCATTTCCTTGTGCTTGTAGGACTGAGGTCCCAGGTGTCTTGTTAACTGTCAGCCAGGGTCTGCTCTCAGCTTATAGAAGTGGCTCTCAGGTCCATCTTAGCAACAGAAAACCTCCCTCGTGTAAAATCCCTCTCATTCTTTGAATGTCTCTGACTTTCCCTTCTGCCACCAGCCAGAGAAACCTGTCTGCTTTTAAAGGACTCATACGATTAGATCAGACCCATCCAGATAATCTTCATAATCTCCATATTTCAAGGGCAAGTGATTCGGCACTTTAACAACATCGGCAAAATCTTTTCACAGCAATACCTACATCCATGGTTGAATGAATAACCAGGGACTGGGAATCTTGGGGGCCATCTTTGAATTCTGCCTGCGATATACCCCATGAGAGGCAAGAAACAAGGATACAAAGATGACTATGGCGAAATACTCATCCACAAGGGACGTATAGTAAAATGGATACAGCAAATACAGAGAAGTAACTAGATTACTGGGCAATAATTGCTAACTCAAGGTTAAGTGCAAAGTTCTGTAGGACTTCAGAGGAGGCAGGATTAACTCTCTTTGGGAGAATACATGAAGGCTTCCTAAAGAAAGTGACATTTGATCTGTGTCTTGAAGGACGGAGGAAGAAGGAAGCCGTTCCAGGTACAGGGTGCACCATTTACAAGGATGGAAAGGACCATGGAAAATGCAGGGAGTGACAAGGAACCCAGCGATGCTAAATTGTGGAGGACAAGATTAGAAGAGGCAGAAGACTGGGCTGGGAGTGCTGGTTTGGACAAGTTTATGCAAGATCACACCTGTCACCCCAAAGAAGTAGAAAGCAATAAAAGATTGTAAGCAACAAGGTGACCAAGCAAGATCTGTGTTTTGGTGACAGCATGAATAGTAGAGGTAAAAATTGGAGCCAGGGAAATGAGTTAGTTGGTATTTACAGAATTTCAAGTTCCTTGAACTGTCTTAGTCAGGTAAGGCTGCTATAGAACAAATAACCAGAGACTGGGTGGCTTAAACAAGAGACATTTATTTCTCACAGTTTTGGAGGCTTGCAAGTCTGAGATCAGGGTGCCAGCATGATCAGGTTCGGGTGACAGCTCTCTTCCTGGCCATCTTCTTGCTGTGTCCTCACTTGGAGGGAAACAGGGAAAGAGAAAGTGAGTTCTCCAGTGTATCCCTTTATAAGGGCGCCAATCCCATTAAAATGGGAAAAGTTCCCTTGTCCCCCTCACAGGGCATGCAGTGAGGGTGTGGCTTGCTTCTTCAGTGCCCCACTGTTCAAACCTCTATGGGAGTGTACAGATGGGCTGGCCGTGAGGCTTCTAGGGGTGAATGTTTGCAGCTCCTGAAGCCCCAGTGGGTGGGTGTTAGAGCGTGCTCTTTTAGTTTAGCTGTCGATAGGCAGCTTGTGTAAACCAGCTCAGTTAGACCCCCTTCCTTATTACAAGGACAGAGGAATTTCTGTATTCCAGGGTTTCTTGCCTTGGTATACCAGAAGAATCTGATCACACGTGGGCTTGGAGAATGAGTGCAAGGTTTTATTGAGTTGAAGTAGCTCTCAGCAGATGGGGGAGCCAGAAGGAAGATGGTTTTCCCCTGGAGTCAGGCTTCTCAGTGGCCCAAATCTTCTCCAACTGCCCGTCTAGTCTGGCTGCCTGTGTCTACCTGAGTCTCGGGTTTTTATAGGACCAGGATGAGGGTGTGGTGGTCCAGGATGGTCTTGGAAAATGCAACGTTTAGATGCAAAACCAGGAGTGCCTGTCTTCACCTAGTCTGTAGGGGTGGAGCCCTGGCCAGGGACTCGCCTTTCTCTACCGGGCACTCCAGTATCACCATCATGAAGGCCCCACCTTCATGATCTAATCACCTCCCAAAGGCCCCGCCTACTCCCTAATATGATCACATCGAGGATTAGGATTTCAACATAGGAACTGTGGGGCAAGGGAGCACAAAAATTCAGCCCTTCAACCCATGGCACTGATTCTTATGCTCTCAGATGGAGCAACATTGTAATAGATTCATACATGAAGAACTGTGGCAAGCAGCCAGGTGTCAGCCATGTGAAACATGTACCGCTAGTAGCATTTGTGGCCATGAGATGGTTTTAAATGATGTGCAGGTATAGACAAAATAGCTCTGACTCAGAGAAAGTTATAACTTTTCAATTCTCTTCCCATCCTTTTAATTAGCTCAAAAAAAGAAGAAAAAAAAAAAAACAAAACTCAGTTTGGTGCTACCCTGTCTCTAATAACTTTCTAACACCTTTCCTCTCCATCTCTACCTTCTGCAAATAAGAGTATCTAGCTAGCTCAATAGTGCTGGGCTTTTTTCCTCATGTTTATTTTCACTGTTAACCTTTCATTGCTTTATTTGAAAATTCAATATTGGATTTTCCTGTTTCTATTGTGACAAAAGGCTTCTTTAGTATTAGTATGAAATAAGTGCATTTAAGTTTTAAAAATGTGAATCAATGTAAATAAAATGTTTTCTTTTCTTTTTTTTTTTAATTTTTTTTTTTTGAGACGGTGTCTAGCTTTGTTACCAGGCTGGAGTGCAGTGGTACAATCTTGGCTCACTGCAACCTCTGCCTCCCCGGTTCAAGCAATTCTCCTGCCTCAGCCTCCTGAGTAGCTGGGATTACAGGCACTCACCACCAAACCTGGCTTATTGTTTTGTATTTTTTAGTAGAGAGGGGGTTTTACCATGTTGGCCAGGCTGGTCTCTAACTCCTGACGTCAAATGATCCACCTGCCTCAGCCTCCCAAAGTGCTGGGATTACAAGTGTGAGCCATGACCCTGGCTGAATAAAATTTATAGATAGTACCTTTGCTGCTGGGACAAAATTGGTGAAGGTGGTTTGCACAGGAGTTAATTTGCAAGCCACAAGTATAGTGGGAAGCAGGCAGGATTTGTAATCAATCAAATGTGGGCTCAAGACCTGCTTCTAACTTATCAGCTGTATGGCCCATGGATAATTCATAAACTTCTACAAACTTCTGTTTCCTCCTACAAATTAAGGAGACAATATGCTATTCAGAAGGCTGTTGAAAAGATTAAATGACAATAAAGAAGCACCTCCCAGGCAGCCATGTATATAGTAGGCACTTGCAGTCCCGGTCACAGTGTATATCCTTAAATAATGGAAACCTCTGTTTTTGGCAACACCAAACAGGAACTTAATTCCAGCACCTACTGAGTATCTATGTTTGATAAATGAGTTCTTATTTGCTTAGGATCTGGGACCTGTGGCGGGGGATCCTTCATGAGCAACAACTAAAATCAAGAAAAGCTTTGATTTGGAGAGAGGGCCAGCTCAGGCATCATGCACCAAGAGGCCTCTCTACACCCTTGTCCTGGCCTCCCATACTTCACGATGCTACCTATACCCTGCAGAGCTCAGGGGGGAGTAGATCTGGAATATTCAGATATATGTATAAATAAAGACAGGGATAACTCCCATTTTATTTATCTATCACTGTGTAATAAACCACCCCAAAAGTTAATAATGTTAAACAACTACAGTCTTATGATCATCTCATGATTCTGTGGGTTGACTAGGTGGAGTTGGACGGTTTTCCTCTACATAATGTCAGGTGAGACTAGAGTCAACTGGGAGATCAATTAGGCTGGAGCTTCCAACATGGCTAAAGTCTGTGTATTAACCAGGATCTCAGGTGGAGCTATTGTCCCTGTCACCTTGGTTTTCACTCCATGTGGCCTCTCCATGAAACTTGGGCTTCTCACAGCATGGCAGCAGGACCCTAAAAGGAAGGAAACAGAAACTGCCAGTCTCTTAAGACTTGGATTTAGATGTCTCAGAATATCACTTTCATTGCATCCAAAGCAATCACAGGACAAGTCCAGATTCCAAGGGAGGGGAAGTAAACTCCACCTCTTAATGGTGATGTATTTTTCAAAAAGGGAAGGAAAGGATTGAAAAAATCCATCTTAGAAGACTACCACACCTCCTAAAGCTTTCACTTTTTGCAAAAGGTTTTTATTCTTGAAATATGTGTATATTTCAACCAAGCAAATATATACCTAGGAATTTATCCTAAGGAAGTAATCACAGATGATTCAAAAGATTTGACACAAGGTTGCTCATTGGAATAAAATTGAAACTACCCCATGCCCAATAACAGGGGACCAATTAAGTCTAAAGGTGGTTGAGGACAGTGTTTTAAAAGTCTATTATCTGGGAAGCAGGTAAAATTAAGCTTAAATCCCAACTCCATTACTTAGCATCTGTGTGACGTTGAGCAAGGTACAGTACTTAAGCTCTTTAAGTCTCAGTTACTATATCAGTAAAATAAAGATAAAATATAGATTTTTGTGATGATTCAATGAGATGATACATATAAAAGGCTCAGCACATGGTAAATGACCAATAATTGTGAACTGCTATTATTATTTATGATAGTCGTTAGTGCTATCATACTAGTGCAAATCTTTCCCATTCTCTCCATTTCCAGGCACACAATACTTCCATGGATCTTTACAGTTACCTTTTAGTTCTGACCAATGAGTTGTAAGCAAAAGTGGCATATGTTACTTCCTGGCTGAATATTTACTTGTCCAACATTATTGATTCTGAAGCTCCTAAATCCTGTCAGATAAGGGTCTGTCTACTCCATGGATATACTTAAAGCAAACGGGGATCATACCACATAAAGCAAAAACCACCTTTGTCTTATTCCTCGTTGTTTTCTCTTTATACGGTGCAAGTTCAGTCCATGCTAAACTCTGAACAATTTAAAGACACTGCAACACATCAGAAGCCCCTCATCCTTGCTAGTGTCCATGAGCTCCAAGTGCTCTGAAGATATGAGAACCCAGCAGACCATTTAGACGGTTACCCAGCTTCCCTCCGGCCTGGCCCATTCCACCCTATGTACAATCTGTCACCCTGCCAGAAGCAGGTGGCATTGAGGTGGCAGCCAGGGAAACTTGGCTTACAGAAAACCCTCCTAAGTGATTGATCATCCAGAGGAGGTGTAGCCTCAAAATAGGAATAGCTTCGTTAAGGTTTGGGTAATTTCCATGGAAACAGACAGAACTAGACTTATTTTAAAGGGGGAGGGGGCAGGGAGTGGAATGGCCTGGAAGGGGCATAATAAGGTAAGCGATGTAAAAATCTTCAAGTTGGTGTGTCCGGGCGGGACGGGACAAGAGGGAGGAATGGGGGGCTGGGGGTTCCCATATTTTTTTCTTTCTTTTTACGATTGTGGCTCACCCTGGGTGAGGCGGAGGTGGGGAGGAGATCAGCCATCGGTAAATTCTGATGTTGATGGCAAGTAAATTAGGTTCTTAGATAGCCGGTACCAAATGAGATTGAGAAAGACGTGGCCCAAGCTGGATTACAGTCATCAAGAAGTTAACAGAATCCTGTACAAGCCCCTCCAGGTCGCCTTTCAGGCCCGAGAGCATCACGCAAGAGACTCCTTCCCAGGATAGAATCTTGTTTTATGGGCGGTTAAAATGCCAACAAACAGACCCTGCATCAGCAATAACCGAACAAACAGGTGCAGACCAGTACGAAAGTTTTGCCTATGAGCTGTTTTAATTTTTGTTGCAAAGGATTTCTGGGGAGCCAAGCAGTATGTCAGAAATTAGAGCCCTGGGGCAGAACTTACAAAAACCTTTTAGCTACTTCCTTCTTCCCGGCCTCGGAAATGAAAAAACCAAAAGGTCACTCAGCGCGTCCGCCACCCAGTCAGCCCCAAGGCCAACCGTCCTCACCCCAGTCCGGGTCCTCGCCACTGGCCTCTCCGCTGCACACGGCCACCTGTTGATGCCCTCGCGCCCAGAGCCGAGTTGCAAACGGCCGCTAGAGTTCGTTCTAATTCCCCAGAGCAGAGCTGGCCGGGAAGCCCCGACGCGACGCGCCTGCTAATCTGCAGGGCGGGCGGGGACTCCGCAGAGCCTCTCAGCCCTAGGCTCCCTTTGTTTTCTCGCTGCGCTCGGAGCCTCGAAACTAGCCCCCAGACCGCATCCCCTCGTCCCCGCCCAGGAGCTGCCTAATAGCCCACAGGCTAGCCCAGGGGAAACAAGGTCCATCTGGGCAGGAATGCGCGGTGCAGACAGGTTGCCGCGTGAGATCCCGAAGTGTGCCCGGAACCCGAATTCCTGAGAGCTCTTTAGCCCAGCACTGTGGCAGGAGCGCGGCGTCCGGAATACAAGTTCATGGTTCCGAGGCCGCAGGCGAAGGGCAGCGCGATCCCGGGCCGCCTTTGCTCTAAGGCGCCGAGGGGAGCCAGGGGGCTGCCGCGGTGAGAGCTCCGCTCCCGCTGGGAACATTGGAGTCCTAGTTGCGAAAGCGACCCGCCTAGCTTCCGAGGGACTTCTCTGCGAGCACCGCAGGCGTGTGCATTTCTTCGAATCTGAGAATTCCAGCGAAAGCGGGCTCTACCGGAGTTTAAGTCGGCCCCTGGGGCGTCTGTTTGTTTATTGGCTCTTAAGGGAAAAAGTTCCAGGATCTTTAACCAGCCTCAGACCTGGCGCAGGCGGAAATCCCGGAATCTCCCCAAGCAAAAGTGATCTAACTTCAAGTCGTTATATAAGTGGGGGCTCCTTCTTCCCCTCCCTACGCCGAGCCTTCTCATTATCATTCCGGGAGTAAAATGTGTCTCGCTCAACATAGTTTTAAAATCGTTATTATTATTTTTCCGAGCCTGAAACCGGGCCAAGCCGCAGGCAGCGCACAGGGTGCGTGGTGGCCCCACCCGCGTACAGCCCCTTGCAGAGGGTCCCGGGGCCCTGGTGCAGCCAGAGCCCGGCCTGCAAGCGCGCCCTTCGGTCCCACGGTCCGCCACTCCACGTGGTCAAGATCAACAGTTTGTTGAGCTCATCAGTGACACCTTGAACTTTTCATAAAGAAAATGGGTATTGCACCGAGAGGGTTTGGCTGCGGCCGCCGCGCGGGGTCGTGCTTAATATTCAATGATCTCGCTCGCGCCTCCCCCTCCTCTTCTCGCAGAAATTCCACCGAGTCCGTTACTGGGCTCAGACTTTTAAGTTAATTTACTGCCCCCCTACCTTGGCCAGTAACCAGCGCCTTTAGGGCTAGCCTCCCCCCCAGCTCCTGTCTGAAAAATGACATTTCGCCGGTGTCTCCGGAGGGGGCTGAATTTCACTTTGTAACTTTCTGCGGAACCCGAGCCCGGGTGGCAGCTCGGGTGGTGGTATCGTATGCAAATACGCATGCTGACGTTACAGATCATGTGGGTTTTGGCGTAGATTCCCCACTGATCGAGGCATTTTTTTTTCCCCTTTTTTTTTTTCCTTTTTTTTCTTTTAAAAATTTTGGCCACCGTTCTCCGTACGGGGGCTTTTTCTGTCTGTCTGTCTGGCAGGCTGGCTTTCCCCCTCTTTCCCACGGAGCCCGAGCCGGGCGCCCGGTGGGGAGTGGGGAGTGGGTGGGGGGAGCCAGCAGAGTTCCATTTTGGAACGCCCGTGCCGCGTCTCCGCGTTCCCAGCCCGGGTCCCCGCGTTCCCAGCCCCGGCGCAGGTAAGAAACTTCGCCCCGGCGCGGAGCCCCCCCAGCCGGCGCCGCCAGCCCCGAGCCCCGCACGCCGGGCGCCGGCCACTCCAGCCCAACTTTCCCACCGCCGCCGTCGCCGCCGCGGCTCCCGAAAATGTGTTGTTAATGGGACTTGGCCGGGTTTGTGATTGGAAGGGGGGTACGGAAGGGGGGGGTGTGCAGGCTCTTTTTGCGGGTGGGAGGAAATGAGCGGATACAGAGAAGGAAGGAGATTTTTTTTTTAAGAGTTTTGATTACAAGTTTGGATAAATGGGAGCCAGAGCGAGGAGGAGGAGGAGCAGGAGGAAAAACATGTCTACGTTTCCCTATGTCGACATAAGCCACAAAAAAATATGGCGTCCGCTTTCGACAGGGCGTTACGTAGACCCGACTGTTTTTATTTATTTATTTCGTGGCCGTCTCCCTCCCTTCTTGGCCAAACTGCGGCGCTTTGTGCAAACGGGGCAGGTCCCGCGGGGACTCCACCGGGACGTGGCCCCGTCTCCGCGCGTTTTGGCAGGCGGGGGGCTGCGTGTGTCTGCTCCCCTCCCTCCCCCTCTCCCCTCGCTCCCCTCTCCCGGTGACGATTCGCCCTAATGTAGTGGCAGGAAGCATGACGCCGTGGGCCGAGGCTGCCTCTGCTCTCGTCGCTCCCGGCGGCTGCAGGCAGCGGGCGCGCAGCGCGGGCGGCAGCCGAGCTACCTGGCGGGGGCAGGGCCGGAGCGCGGCGCTGTCCTCACCCCGGCTCAGGTGCAGGGGGAGTCCGCGCGGGGCGGGGTCCCAGGGGGGCCACAGGACCCCCGGCCCTGCTGTCCGCCGCCGGCTGGCCGGAGCCTCTGCCAGCCCGAGCCCACGTTCGTCCCCCTGAACGGCAGCTGGCGCTTTTCGTCTGCCCCACAAGAGGTTAATCTTTGTTGGTGTTGCAGCTTCTTTGTGGCTTCCCCAGGACTCGGTATCCTCGGCTTTGCAAACTTGCCCTTTTCCCAGCCGCTTTGCAGGAGGCTGCGGAGACGAAGATGAGCGGAAAGTTGGAAACCAGCAGGCATCACAGGACGGTCCCTTTGGCCTCGTAGCTGTGCTGAGCCTGGGAGGCGGAGGAGGAGGTGGAGGCGGCGGAGGAGGAGGGTTTGTCAGGCTGGGGAGAAAACTTGATGGGGAAGTCAAATTGTGATTTGTTCAGGTTTCCACCTGATTGATAGGCGTCAAAGCCAGTGGGGTCTCTACCTTCAGCTGTTTCGCGTTGGCCTTTTGTTTGTCTGGGGCGTGGAGAAGGAGGGAAGTCGATGCATAAGGACTTTCCCTCGACCCCTCCCCTTTTAAAGAGCGGTTGCTCAGCTTGGCCCCCTGGGAGACTGCCTTTTAGGCCGTGGAGTTCTTCCCCAACCTGCTCTCTGATCACTTTCTCTCTCTCAACTTACCAGATCCCCAGGTCTCAGGCAGGCCCCGATGATCAGAATGGAAGAGTTAGGAGGCGAGAATTCCTTCCCCAGCACTTCTTGCATTGCCCAGACCTCCCACAATTACCCTCTTAAAACCACACACACAAACGCACACACACTTACTCACTCTCTCCTTTATATATGGCAGAAATTAATGCCTGTGGAAGTGAAGGGGGTGAGGTTCTGAGAGCTCTTCAAGATTTGAGTCAAAAGGTGATTTTCTGTTTATGAGGGCGGCGAGTTTAAGCAGTTCACTCCCAGGGCAGTAATGTCAAAAAGCGTTTGGATGACGACCAAGTGGAATAAATATCTTGTAAAATGGCATGTTTAATAGTAAAAATAGATTAATGGAGCCGTCAAGTGGTTGAAGGGGACTAGCATAAAGGTTTAAGATTAAAGGGAAAGTTACAGAAAGCTGTATACACAGCTTCTTTTAAGGCCAGAAGGGAAAAAAATCTACAAGTAAGGCTGAAATGTGTCACTGACAGTAATTGGACTGGTGATGTGTGGAAATATCATCGCTGTTTAAATGCTTTGCTCCGCGATTGTTCTCTTGTACCTTTCCTTCTAGCCAGGTTTGCTGTCAGCTAAAGGATGCACCTGAAGATCGTGCTTCAGGGGAAAATGCAAGAAACCAAGATTTTGGGGCACATCAGCTATATCAACTAATGTCCATTTAAAGGGGAAAAATACCACTGTTCGTTGGCACTGAAGAAAGGGTATTCCTGTGATGTAAGTGCAGTGTATCTTGACTTGCTGAAAGGTGGCCCCAGCCCGTTTCTCATCCACATCAGGACCATGTGATTCAGCTGGGTGCTATGCACTTATCAAAAGGAATCATGGCAATGTTTGATAGCAGTTGCTAACACTGTTACAGTGTGTGAGGCACAATGCTGTATATTTTACATGCTTTATCATTTCATCCTCACCACAACCCTGTGAGCTAAGTACTACTATTATCCTCCATTTATGGTTGAGGAAACAGGCTCCAAGAGGTGAAGAAACTTGCCTGAGCGACCGGGCAAGAAGCAAATCCAGGCCTAATTTCATAGCCTTAACCAGTCTATTGTAGCAGCGTCCAGCATCATAGTTAGAATAAAAAAGTAAAGGGTCAGGTCCAGGCAGAAAAGAGGGAACAGTAGCCACCGTCCCGAGGTCTGAACTCCAGAATTTACCTGGATTTTATTCCTTTATTCATTTATTTAGCAACTGTGGGTTGATTTCATTTATTCGCTCAGCAACTATAATGTTCATTATACTAATAAGAACCCATAGCCATTAAGCATTTTTGTATGCCAGGCACCATCCCAAGTACTTATGACTAGACTATTTTGTCTTCATGACAGCTCTGATGTAAGTCCTCTCATTCTCCTTTTTCTAGATGAGGAGGCACAAGCCCAGAGAAGTTAGCTAACTTGCCCAAGACCAAACAGCTAATACGTGGAGTGGCAGCCCCCAGAACACACGCACTCTGCTGTTGCAATGCAGAGCGCATAACCAGGTGTTATGGAAACGCTGGGGAGACAGAGCCCCCCTGGCAGAAACACAAAGCACTGCATTCTCCAGACATTATGGAGATGCTGATGGGATACAGACTCCCTGCCCTCTAGGAGTTTGAGCTGACTGCAGGGAAGCACTCATTAAACCAAATCAAGCAGGCTTAGATAACTGCTATAATTGAGAAAACTAACCACTGTGGAAGCACAAGGAAAGGCATGATTCTTCTGCTCTGAGGGGATCACAGAGGGTCTTCTAGAGGTGGGAGCAGCTGAACTGCCCCATGAATGAAGAGGAACAATGTCTGGAGGTGTAGCCAATATCATTGCATTCAGCTGCTAGCAGCAGAATCTTGACTACCAGTGACTTAACCAGATAGGGACTTTCTTGTGTCAGACAACAATGGGGCGGGGAGTAAAGGGGGATGATGCCTCAGCTGTACTATTGGGAACCCAGACTACTTCTTTCTACTTTGCCATGCTTAGAGTGGAGGCCTTTGGCCTTAGGTTTATCATCTCGTGGTAGGAAAGTGGTTGCTACGTCTCCAGGCCTCATGTTTGCATTCCAAGAAAGAGAAAAAAGGATGAATGAGGCTCAGAGAGCTTTTACCCAGTACAGCTTCACTGCTATATCTGGGAAGGGGCACCCCTCTCAGGGACTTCTGTCCTTAGCCCATCGACCAGAGCTGTGCCACGTGGTGACTACTGCCAAGGAAAAGCAGTCAAGTATTTTTAGTTGGACCCGTTGCTGTCATGAGCAAATTGGGGTTCAACTTGTAAGGCAGAAGGGGTGAAAGGAGGAATGGTTGTTGAGTTGGCAGGGAGGGCATGTGCTGCCTAAGATGAGAAAGAAGCGTCCTGGGAACGGTGGACAGGTACCCTGGGGAGGTGGAGAGGGGGATGCAGGGAAGGCTGTGCAAAGAGATGATGCCAGGCTTGGGGGTGGACCAGGAGGAGGTTGGCTTTTAATCTCTAGGTACTGGGAAGCTATGGCAGGTTTCTGAAGAGGGATTGTCACGTGTTTGGGGAAGGGAAGACTAAGACTGACAGCAGAGTACCTTGTGCAGACAAACGAGTTTAGTTCCTATGTGAAATAAAACGAGTTCTGGAAAGTTTTAGGCCAGGGGACCAGTTTTGCCTCAGGGCAAAAAGAAGACAGTGTGCAACAAAGAAGTGAGGGATGATTTTCTTTTAGGTCCTGTCAATAAGAATCCAAACTTAACCTGATGTGAGTCAGCTGTTACAGGGAGGCAATCAGCTCTCCTTTCTGGATAATTCAGTTAGCGGGACTGGAAAAACTGGAAGGGGGTGCCATTTACTCTCCAAACACACTTTTTCCTGACCTTGGGGGTTCCTGGGCCCTAGCTGCAGCTCCACCACTCATCAGCAGGATACCTTCGGCCATGACCCTCACCATTGCTTTAAATCAAGGAGATGATATCAGAGGATGCCAGAGGCCTTCCCAGCACCAGATTCCCCAGACTGGATTCCTCCAGCAAGGGCCAGCCTCTCTGATTCTCTTCGCTCAGGGTATTACCTTTATGATTTTGAGCTATTACTTACCTCAGTTTTCTTATCTCTGAAATGGAGATGATTTTAGTAGCTGCTGTATGAGTTGTTAGGAAACATAAGAAAGTTGTAAAAAGGCTTAGCACACACCTCACATATGAATTGTGCTCAACAAATCATCACTGCAACCACCTCAAGGAAGTGACTTTATTGTAAATTTGAGGTGCCAAGTAATTAGCATGTGTGGATTTCATCATCAATCCCAGGACGCTGACTGTCCCATCTCATTGTCATTCCTCTTCTGCCTCCCCCCACCCCCAGTACACACATGCACTCATTTTGTGGCAAGTCTGAGCAACTATTGAAATGGAAACCTGACCCTGGAATATCACAGTGAGATGCTGGTGCACTGTTCAGATGCCATAATGTGCTGTGTCATAGCCACATCCAGACAGTGCAGCTCAGGAAGGATGCTTGGCTGTGCACATGCCCCTTTGATAGACAATAAGGTAGACATTATTTTCTGTAGTGACACGATTATTTCATTTTGAACTGAAAAAAATCCTGATTCCCCTCCTCCACCCTTCTCTAATGCCCCCACCCTACACTGAACAGGTTGTGATTTTAAGAACATCCACCCACAGTCTGCTTCCTGTTCTTACACTTGTAATCATGCAGTTAAGAGGGGTTGATTGGCAGTGGTGTACGTGTGTGTGTGTAACAGACCCCAAGGAGAAAAACAGTCCTGACAACAGTATATCAGTTTCCACCCAAACTTTAAAATGGAATACAGACACCAGGGCCAGAACCTGTTTTCTTGCTGATACCTCTCTTTACCCCCTGGTGGACAATATTTTCTTGTTAAAAGCCACAGTTCACACCCTTTCTTCCTCTTTCTCTCTACCCTACTCCCTAACATTAGAAACACTTAGTGGAGATTAATCTTGTTACACAGTGTTTCACTGCAATGGTATTTAACACCTAACAGAATCTGCAGTGAATGAAATTCTTGTGCTATTGATCCATAGAGGATCAATATGAAGGAATGTGAGCCAGGCATTCATTGTGGTGTGAGAGATTTGTGATATATTTTAGGGGTGCACATACCTAGTTTGGGATGGAAGAGCGGGAAGCCCACGCTGAGTTTATCTTTCAGAGAGAAATCAGCAAAATCCAGAGACCATTTCCTGTCAAGTTCAGGATCAGAGAATAGATTCATGGATCTCTGGGGCTTCAGGGAGTAGCTAGATTGAGTTAGCTCTTTCTTTGGAAGGAAATCTCCCTGTCAGGAGCCCAGGGGCCACTTGTGAGAGACAGAAGGAACCTACTATTGAGGCAGAGAGGAAGAAGGTTATAAATGAGAGTTCCTGGGCTACAGCCTCTCCTTGCCCTGGTTGGATGCCTGCAACTGCAGCTGCTAGGCTCAAAAACATCTGCAGAAAACTGAGGAAGGACCAAAAGTCTAAGTTAAGGAGGCAGCGGCAGGCACTCATGCATGCCTGCGTACGCTGTGCAGAGGTGACCGTTTAAACCAGTGTTGCAGAAAGACTCAAGAAAAACACTCCTCAGCAGGCCTGACATTTGTGCCCCCACAGCCATCTCACCCCCCTGCAGCCTGGTACACTCTGGCTGGTGAAACTGAACAAATACAAAACTCCCTACACAACCAGATGCACAAAGCTCCCCATATACCCAGACACAGCACAGGCACACGGTGTTCACCATGTTAAGAACAGCAACAGCCCCTGAAAAAGTAAGCACCTACTATGTGCTAGGCACTCTGCTAAACACTTTCCCTTCACGGTGTCATTTAATCTGACCCTGAGGAGTAAATTGAGAGTGGTGGTGTAATTCCACTTAAAAGGTAGGAAAAATGGGCTAGCGTGGTGGCTCACACGTCTAATCCCAGCACTTTGGGAGGCCGAGGCAGGTGGATTGCTTGAGCTCAGGAGTTCAAGACCAGCCTGGACAACACGGTGAAAACCCATCTCTACAAAAAATAAAAAAGTAAAAAATTAGCTGGGTGTGGTGACACACACCTGTAGTCCCAGCTACTTGGGAGGCTGAGGCAGGAGGATCGCTTGAGCCCAGGTGGTCAAGGCTACAGTAAGCCATGATCATGTCACTGCACTCCAGCCTGGGTGAGGGAGCAAGACCCTGACTCAAAATAATAAAAAATTTAAAAAGATAGGAAACTAAAGCTCAGAGGGGTTAAGTACTTATTCAAGGTCACAGAAAGAAGGTAGCAGAGACAGAATTCAAACTCAGCTCAGTCTGATTCCAGAGCTTTCTGATATTGTACATAAGTCTTCTGGAGGCCTGGCCCACATCAGCCTGGAAGACGTGTGGGGAGAAGGGACGGTTTTAGATCATGCTTTGGGATAGTCTGATTGCTTTTCTGGTAAGGGGTATAGAGGTGCATGCCTGCCTGCATGAATGTGCGTGCACATGTGAGCATGAGAGTTTAGTCAAAACAGGAGCGCATTACAAATCAGCGCCTGTTATCTACAGCTCCCCCAAACCACCCCTCCTCAAAAAGAGGCCACTGTAAAGCCTCTGTTAATGTCTCCAAGAGAACATTCTCCAGGGGCTTTGCGCCCTCCGCCCTCTCCTCCCCATCAGGAAGGAAGGAATCCCCGTGGGCCGAAAGCTGCAAAGTTGGAGCTGGAGGAGAATCTGGGTGCTCCTTTCAGGATGCAGAGTGGCCTCGCCAGCCAATGGGGGAAGGGGGTGGAGGAAGCAGGCGGAGGGAGGCTGGAGAATGGCTGTGTTGCTGTTTTTATACAATAAAAGAGGATCATTGTAATTGGGAGCCTTTGAATCATAACACGTCTGCCTATGGCTCTCCCCAGCTGCAGAGCCATTTAGTTAAATAGCGCACAGAAAACTCCTTTCAGCTGATATTACGTTCCCGCTGTTCTTAAAATATGAGACTGGGCTGAATTGCTCTAAGGACAAAGCCATCTCAGGCGCCCCCTCCCCTCCTCCCCAGCCCCTGGGTGCACCCAGAACCCCCCAGGGATCTCCATAGCCTGTGAAGGAGGAAGTTTAGAACTTATTTTCATTTGCATGGCACCCTGTCTTTTTGAAAATAGATTAAGATACTTGCACACAGCCTGGTCAGAGTTGGATGTCATAGTGAAGTTGTTTGTGGCAGTGGTGGTCTGGAGGGAGTAGGGAGAAGCCAGGAGGCCAGCACTGGTGGTGATGGGGTGTGCCTTTGCTTTTGTGTAGGGGAGGCAGAGAGGTAGATAATGCAGGGACGTGAACTGACAGTTAGAAGCTAGAGAAAGAGACTGCCCTCTGGCCAAGACATTTAGGGGAAAAGATGGGTTCCAGGCAGGAGAGGATTGAAGTGCCAGCTCTCCCCTAAGCTCTCCTAATAGAGAACTCTGAGGTTTCATTATCTTGTAGAACTGCCTGTTACTTTCTTCTGGGGAACTTTATGCTAGATAATTGATTCTGAGCATGTGGTGAATTTCTGCCAGAGACACGTAGTCCAGGAGAGCCCGAAGACTTCACGTTATTTCCAAGAACCAGGGCTCTTGGACAGAAAGAGCCACAGAACGGAAACGGTCTTGATCACTTCGCAGTTAATGGTAAACATTCTAAAGAACAGAGAACTTGCATTTGACAGTGTGAACTTGGACAGTGCCTGACTTTGGCGCTTTTAGAATGGGATTTATGGATTTCCTGGTACAGGATATATAATGTCCTCTGGAATCACTGAAAGAGGATTTTGAGAGGATGAGTCTGATAGCAACCTGGTGCATTGGTAGGATCCAGGAATGCTCTAGCCAAAAAAAATTTTAGGGATCACGTAGCCCAGCTTGAGGAAACTGAGGCTGGGAAAGGTAAGATAATTGGCCCAAGGTTATACAGTCCTATGGGCATGTATTATTTTTCTTCTCTACAGTCTAGCTAAGGCCCTTCTGTTTCCTGGGCCAGCCAGCTCATCACAGCATCTTCTCTCCCCACTTCCATTCCTCTTTCCAGTCAGCACTCACTGAGCGCCTGCCAGAGGAAGAAAACAGTGTTCCTGCCTTCAGAAAGGTCACAGTTATTGGCACTTAGCCACAACACCTGCTGCCCATCCTCATGCTAGCCCTCACTGACATCACAAGCACAATTCTACATGTGTTTTGTGGGTGTGCTCGGACAATCCTAAGAGAGGTTGGGATTCTGTTTTGTTTTTGTTGTTGTTGTTGTTGTTGTTGTTGTTGTTGTTGAGACAGAGTCTTACTCTGTCATCCAGGCTGGAATGCAGTGGTATGATCTCAGCTCACTGCAACCTCCGCCTCCCGAGTTCAAGCGATTCTGCTGCCTCAGCCTCCCAAGTAGCTGGGACTACAAGTGCGTGCCACCATGCCTGGCTAATTTTTGTATTTTTAGTAGAGATGGGGTTTCACCATGTTGGCCAGGCTGGTCTCGAACTCCTGACCTCAAGCAATCCTCCCATCTCAGCCTCTCAAAGTGCTGGGATTACAGGCATCAGCCACCATGCCTAGCCTGATGTTGAGATTCTGTTATCCCCATTTAACAGACAGGAAAGTACAAAGTGGGGAAGTCCTTTATCCAAGAGTTCTGGAAGCCAGACAGGCTTATGCCACACCTGATGTTCATCAAGCCTGGGCACATTTAACCCCTCCTGCCCTCCCTGCACCTATAGCTCCAGCAAAAGGGCTGTGGTCCCTCCTACATGGATTAGAACGTGTGGCTGAGCCACAGTCCAGCATGGAGGATAACAGCAAGGATGGGTGTGCATTCAGGGTCTTCCTCTGCCAACGGTCTTCCTCACCCATGATTTCCCCCAATTTATTAGATGCTTCAAGTATCCTCGCAGTGTAGCCCATGTCATTTGCACAGCAACCCTACAGAGTAGATAATACAAAGGTCAGAGCCAGAACTCAACACAGGTCTTTGGAATCCAAGACTTGAAGAGTTTCACCCACATCAGGCAGTTGCCTGCAGCAGTCGCTGCAGCCAGAGTAACTGATTGGGAGACCTGTGTGGGCATGGGCAGGTCACTTAGAGACACAGGATCTTGGGTGACTGCTCACTTTAGTTCCCCAAAGTCCCCCTAAAAATAAAGGCACTTCAAGGGAATTTAGGCAGCCTTTAAGTGAGCAACAGATACTTATTTGAGCATAATAATAAGGGTTAAGATGATGTATAGGGGCCAGGCGCGGTGGCTCACACTTGTAATCCTAGCACTTTGGAAAGCCGAGGCTGGTAGATCACCTGAGGTCAAGAGTTCAAGACCAGCCTGATCAGCATGGTAAAACCCCATCTCTACTAAAAATACAAAAATTAGCCAGACATGGTGGCGCATGCCTGTAATCCCAGCTACTTGGGAGGCTGAGGCAGGAGAATTGCTTGAACCTGGGAGGTGGAGATTGCAGTGAGCTGAGATCGTGCCACTAGACTCCAGCCTGGGCAACAGAGTGAGACTCCGTCTCAAATAAATAAATACATAAATAAGATGATGTATAGGATACTCTCAGGCATTGTGCAATGCTGTGCCATAGGTATTATCATTAGCCCTATTTTCTAAAATAGCATAATGGAGATACAACTTACGTACCCAAGCGTCACCCACTTTAAATGCACAATTTATTGACTTTTAGTATATTTACAAAATTATGTAACCATTACCACAGTGTGACTTTAGAACATTTTTATCACCCCAGTATGAGACTCTGTGTACCCATTAGCAGTCACTCTCCATTTCCTTTTTCCACTCCCCACCCAACTTAGCCCAAGCCCTACACATCCACTTATCTACTTGCTGTCTCTGTAGATTTGCCTTTTCTGGACATTTTATATAGGTGAAATCATATACCATGCGGTCTTTTGTCTGGCTTCTCTTCTTTCCCTTTTGAGGTTCATCCACGTTGTAACACGTATTAGTATTTTGTTCCCTTTTATATCCTGTTGTGTGGATATACCACATTTTGTTAGCCATTCATCAGTTGATAGACAATCGGGTTGTTTCTGCTTTATAGTGATTATGATGCTGCTGCTGTGAACATTCATATACAAGTCTTTATTTAGAGATGTGTTTTCATTTCTCTCAGGTAGATACCCAGGAGTGGAATTGCTGGGTCGTATGGTAACTCTATGTTTAACTTTTTGAGAAACTGCCAAACAGTTCCCCAAAGTGGATGCATCATTTTTGTGTTCCCACCAGCAGAGTATGAGGGAGTTCTGATTTTGCTGCATCTCTGTCCACCCTTGGTATTGTCATTAGCCCTATTTTACAGGTGAGGGAACTGAGGCACAGAGAAGGAAGGGTCCCATGGCTAGGGTGGAGGAGCAACACACACACACCTCCCTGGTCAGTGGACTACCCAGGGCCAGGACTAGAGAAAAGCAAATGAGGTACCCAGCGTGCAAAATTTAAGGTGACACCCACTCTCAGGTTCATACAAGTGCAGGGTGGCACCTGAGAGTGTGTCCTTAAATTTCACTTCCTGCGTAACTGATTTGTAGCGTACCTCACCCTGCTCCAGGCCTTGCCACCACCCTGCTCCTAGTGTATAGGGCACTGTGCTCACTGTTGTGGGGGTGAACACAGAGATGGCCACACCGCTGCCCTTCCCTGGAGGTACTCAGTCTGACTAGAGAACCCATGCATCTGCAGCCCCCATAGCTAGACTGGCTGGACTTGCAGAGCCCGAATCACTGCTCACAGGGTTGCTGTGAGAATTACAGAGGATCATACCTGTGAAGCACTTAGCACAGTGCCTGGCACCTATGCATGCCCCAGAAGTGCTGGCTGGTGTCATTGTTGTCGTTGGCATATGTCTGACCTTACCTCCTGTGAGGATGCCTCTAAGTCCCTATAGGTTGAGGGACATCCTTATGCCTTTCATCTGTGATGGGTGGCCCCATCCCATGAAAGGAGAGGACATCCCAGGGACCAGGAAGTGGCCTGGGATGCAGGAAACTGGACATCCAGACCCTCCTCAGCCCCACTGATCCTGACCTGGGCATCACAAGTCCCAGCGCAGCACTGGCTCCAGTTGAGCTCAGGGGTTCTGCTCTGGGCTGTAGGCACTCCAGGCCTGGCTCTGTTATCTCCAAAGCCAGAGTGCATTGCTATGCTCCCCACACATGAGAAAACACCTGCCGGATGCTACTTGGGGCAGCCATGGTGAGCCAAGTAGGGGCCCTATCATGGCATTTTTTGTAACCAGCTTAGTCTGCTGGTCTTAAAGGGTTCAGTTCAGGGAAGGGAGGACTAATTGATCTGTCTTAGGAGATTTGGGAAATCGACTTTGAGAACTCTAGATGAATAACAGATGTGTTGGTTACAAAAATGATAGAAATGATGAGAGCCTTCTTTCCAGTTTGGCCAAAGGCTACGTAGATTCTGCACATGGCTCAAATAGACTCACCCCTCTTAATCACAGAAGCTCAGGAGGCCCTACCTCTGGGAAAGACTGCTTGCTGGCAGGGCCATGGGACCAACAGCATCAGACCTCCTATTGCCGCTCTCCCCAGACCTGTGCACACACCATGTCCTGGCACCCACCTGCTGGCACACCCTGAGTGTGGGTCATCTGTGCTGTAAGGTCCCCTGTTGGGAGATTCCTTTTGTCTTATGCTATCCACCAGTCATTGTACGTGTGGGTTGGTGTTATGATGAGTCCTTGAGTTTGCTGAACTCTGGAGCTTTATACTTTGATTCTCACCTCCCTACCCTGACCCCCTGCTACCCGAGCACCTGAGCACCCAGCTGTCACTGAATGATTGCTCAATAAATAGTTGTTATATTGATACATAGAATTCAAGAAAAGAGAGTCTGGGTATGTTGAAATAGGAGTGTGACCTCATGTTGGTCCTGACTGCACAAAAGTGAATAGAAACTCTTCCAGAGGTGACTTTTTTTTTTTCCATCTGTTTTCTTTTTTTTTTTTTTTTTTTTTTTTTTCGTATTTTGTTTTTCTAACAAGAGGGAAGGAGGAAATCTTATTGGAAGGAATACATGTTGTGTCATCTGTCACCAACCTCTCCCTTCCTCCACACTACTGAGGTTCTAAAACACCAAATTTGTTCATGTTTCACTAACCGCCTAAAAACCTCTCCTGGTCACTGCTTTCCTAGGGGTCAGAAACCCAAATGCTTTCAAGAGCTTTGCAGGTAGCATAAAAGAGTAAAGGGGTCAAGTGTAGAATAGTAAGAAGCAGTGGGAGAGGGTCAGACTAGAGAGCATATCTCCAGTCTAAAGATATTTAGATTTTTTAATGGACTCTCCAGTCCACTACAGACTTCCCATTATAATTTCTGAACCATAGGATCAAGTCCACATTCAGGACCCTGGCATGGTGGCTCTTTGAGAGCTGAGCTCTACCCACCAGGCATGTTTTGCTCTAAAAGCTTCCTCCCCTGCCACATACCCCACACGTCAGTCATATCAGACTGACCCCTGAACCCCAAATGCACTGTCCTCTTTCCCCTTTCATTCCTTCTCTTCAGAAAGACTCCTGTAGTTCCTTCTTCCCAGAAAGAATGTCCCCAAACTTAGCAAAACCTACTTTTTTCTACTCTAGAGATATTTCTTCTCTCCTCTAAGAGGCCAGTGTACCATGGAAATAGCCTGTTAGAAATCTTAGCTGATGGATTTTGATCTGTACATCTGCATCCCTGAAATACTATAAGCCACTCCTCCACCCCAAGGGAAAGCTTCCTGTTTGTCTCCGTGTTCCCAGCACCAGCACAGGGCTGGCCCACTTCATAGGCTCGAAATGAATGTCTGTGCAATGACTGGATGGTTACATGAATGAGGAAGTGGCTCTTTCACTACAGCCTATAGGGAGTTTTAGGCTCCTGGGTTGGCACAGGTGCAGAATGAGTTGTTGCTCGCTGCTGCCCCTGGTGGCAGGTTATTACCACAGCCTGGAAGGACCCTCGCTGGACTATTTTAACAGGAAGCATTCAAGGCAGTGTCTATCCCAGACCAGCTTTGTCCCAAGTTCAGGCGCTCTTGGCCTATCTTGGCCAACCTGCCTGTCTCCCTGGCCTAGCCATGCTCCCTTGTCTGGACCCCTGGCCTCTGGGCGTAAGCTGGGTCCACTTCCTCCCTTGAGCTTGGCCTTATCCCTTGTTTCCTCTTGGGAGTACCATCTCCACCTTCCTTCGTGGCACAGAGAGCAATATCACAGCTGTCCTTGCAGGATCTTTCTGCTACTTCCAATAGTAAACTTCTTTTTTATAGAGTCTGAACTTGAGACCAAATGGTATTTTAATGGTGGTAGGAAGGCAGGATGTAAATGTGCTAAGTGTCAGCCATGGAACCAAGCATGTTGTATACTATACCTTGTTTTATATTATTTAATCCCAACTACCCCCTTTGGTAGAAATTTTTGTACTCATTTTACGTATGAGAAAATTGAGGCTTCAAAGAAATTAACCTGCCTGAGTTACACAGTAAAAGGCGGCTTGTACACAGTAAAAGGCAGATGCAGGCTGGGCAGGGGGTTCCTTGGCAAATTCCTGGATTTGAAGCCAGGTCTTAGTGACATTTGAGGCCATATACTTGTCCTGTCACATTGTTGGACTGTTATGTAAAAGACATTAAGATTCTTTGTTAAGGCTGGGCGCAGTGGCTCATGCCTGTAATCCCAGCACTTTGAGAGGCCGGAGGGATCACCTGAGGTCAGGAGTTCGAGACCAGCCTGGCCAACATGATGAAACCCCGTCTCTACTAAAAATACAAAAATTAGCCGGGCATGGTGGCGGGCACTGCTGGAGGCTGAGGCAGGAGAATCACTCGAACCCAGGAGGCAGAGGCTGCAGTGAGCCGAGATCGCACCACTGCACTCCAGCCTACACGATGGAGTGAGACTCTATCTCAAAAAAACAAAAGCAGAAACAAAAAAGATTAAGTCCTTTGGCAAGTAGGATATGTAGACACTGGCCCTGTCTTCCCTGCTAGAGTTTAAGATTTTGTTTATGAGGCTTATGAGAGACCGCACAACCGGAACTAGTAACAGCAGCATCTTTTTCCTTTCCCTTTGGAGGCACTCCTTGGCACTAACACAGCCTCTAATAGCTTCTAATCTAACAGGATTCCTGAATCCAGGCCTGCAAAAGCAGCCTCTCATCCTCAAGACCCTGTCCTCTTGCAGTTTTTGTCACTAGTGACATGGTGGGATTATTAAGATTTAGTAAATCTTAAATCTTAGTGTGCCATCTTGTGTAACAGGAAAATGGGCTCGGGATTCCAGTCTAATATTTGTGTGTGCACATGCCCATGCTTAAGTAATAGAGAGTAGCAGACCATTCTGTAACAACTGTGTGTAGGGGAGAAAACCTAGTTTCCTTTCTTTCCCTTTTTAGGTTCTTTGTGGAGACGCTCTCCTGAAAACAAAAGTCAGATTAACAGAAGAAAAACAACCAAATGTTTATTAATGCATGCTCTGCCCATCACGTGGGAGAGGCCTTAGTTCAAAAGTGTCAAAGTGGTGGCTTAGGGACCTTACTTAAATAGTATTTTAACAAAGAGCCATAAATCCTGTATAGTGACAAGACAAAGAAGAGAGCAGTTCTCGTCTTTGAAAAGGCGGGAAAATGTGGGAAGCCAGTAAAATCTGTTCCCAGATTCCTCAGGTGCCTGCTGGTGCCTCCTTTGGGCTGCTAAGTCCGTGCTGTCTCCAGTAAGGAAAGATTTGTGTCCTCCCATCAGGCAGATGCAGGCTGGGCAGGGGGTTCCTTGGCATTGTCAATGTCTTTCACTTAACAATCCTCAGTAGTTTGGAGAAAAGCATTTTGGTTTCCTTCAGGTGCAGGAAACCTCTGGGATAGGCATTGGATGAGATATGTGAGTAGTCAGGTTAGGCTAAGCTATGATATGGTGATAGGTAAACCCTGATATCCCAGTGGCTTCATAAGGCAGAATTGATTTCTTCCTTTCATGAAGTCCACTGAAGGACCACAGCTCTGTAAGGCAGCTTTCCTCCAAGCTGTGACTTGGGGATCCATGCTGCTTAAATTTTGTAGCCACTTCGTTTGAAACAACTGGCTTTCAGGCTGCTGGAGGGGAGGAAGAGAAAAGGAAAGGGGTACATACCCACTTTCTAAAGTTGCCACTTCCGCTCACACAACCCCGCATAGCTGCAAGGAGCCTGGAGACTGTGGCGGAAGCACATGACCATCGGCCCAGTAGTGCCTGTGTCTGCCCAGAGAACCCTGGGCTGGCTGTGCAGCTTCAGCAGGCATTGTGCCCTGTTTTCTCTTCCGCTCAGCAAGGCAACCAGTTTCCCTTTTACCTCTAACAGGATTCCTGAATCCAGGCCCACAAAGAGTTTCAGGACTTCAGGGCAAAGCCCAGACCCGAACAGAAGCTTCCTGACACTTAGTCCAGTACCGTCTTTGATACTAAGGACAGCGCTCAATTGTCCCTCCCAACGTGATGTGGAGGAGCAGTCCTGGGCTCTGAACGGCCACCCAGACATTCAAAAAAGAAAAAATTTCTTTTGCAGCCTATTTGCCTTTCTTACATTTTGTAGGATATCATTACAATTTGGTTTTACATTGAGCATCCAGTCTGGCATAAAGAAAATTAACATTTAATGAGACTCTAATTACTGCCAGCACTAATGATACTGAGCATAACAATAGTCATGCTAATGGCTGACAGTTACCAGGAGGGTTCAGCGTGCCAGGCCGATTCTCAGAACTGCACGGATTAATTAATCTGTATACTCCGCCCAACTCCTCTGGGAGGGCGTCCCTGTTGTTCTCCTCCTGAGAGAGGCCTGATTATCTCTATGGAATAGAAAAGGAAACTGAGTCTCAGAGAAGTGAAGCAACACAGCGAGGAAGGGGAAGAGCTAGACTGGTCTTGCTGATTCTAAACCCAGCACTGGAGGGTGCGAGTATGTTGGGGGATACAGAAAAGGCCAGCGCTTGAAAGCTTTCTGTGTATTCTGCTACGCCTATACATTCGGGATATATCAGAAGTGTTAGGGATGCCGGACACTTTGTTCATTCCTGCAGGAAATATTCAAGCCTCTACTATGTGTCAGGCACCATGCTGATCAGGAGGGACCCTACAGTGCTGAGGGAGATAGTACTTTCAGTCTAGACTTGTTTATTCTCCATTGAAGTTCCTTGATTTTTAAAAATATCATTTAAAGGTAGCTGCAGAACTTTGATCTCACATCCTGCCAGAGAATGGTGGTGCACTGGAATTTTGGCTCTGAATACATTGCATGGGGCAGATGGACTCAACTCAAAAAGTAAGGACCCAGCTGAGCACAGTGGCTCACACCTATAATCCCAGCACTTTGGGAGGCCGAGGCGGGCGGGTCACTGGAGGTCAAGAGTTCGAGACCATTCCGGCCAATATGGTGAAACCCTGTCTCTACTAAAAATACGAAAATTAGCTGGGCATGGTAGTGTGCACCTCTAGTCCCAGCTACTCGGGAGGCTGAGGCAGGAGAATCACTTGAACCCGGGAGGCAGAGGTTGCAGTGAGTGGAGGTTGCAGTGAGCTGAGATGGTGCCACTGCACTACAGCCTGGGACTGAGCGAGACTGTCTCAATTAAAAAAAAAAAAAAAAAAGAAAGAAAGAAAAGTAAGGACCTTCTTCAACCAACTGACCCTGTAATTAACCATCCAAGCATTTGTTGGTTACCAGTTTTGCACTAGTTCCTGTGGTGAACTGTCAGCCAACCACTATGAAAGCCAACATTTGAATCACCTAGTCCAATCCCCTGGGGCTTTATAAGAGAGGAAATGAGGGTCTCTCTAGGTTGTGAATTGCCCGGGATTCCTATGCTACTTTAAAATGTGCCCACGTTAAAGCTCGCTCCAGAACAACAAACCATACCCGTGACACAAACAGCCCCCCCCCCCCCCCCACACTTACATGAAGGAGCGAGCATGACAGAATGTTTCACCACTCCCAGCCCTTTTGATGATAAGCCTCTACTTTTGATCCCGATCACCACCTACGGTGTGCAGGGCAAGAGAGTCAGCCCAAGCCTCATCTCCCCACACAGCTGCAAGGTTTGAGGGAAGTGGGTTAGACAGTGGCAGCTCTTCCCTCCATCACAGAGAAAGAAAATGACACATACAAGATCAAACGCTAACTAGCCATGGAACCTGAGCTAGCACCCTTTGTTTTTGGCTTGTGCGCCACAATTTTTTTTTTTTTTTTTTGGCTTGTTTTTTAGTATTAGAATTTCATCCAAACTTCTCTGACAAAGATCGTTATTTAAAATTGGTGGGGGGGGGGAGGTGAAAATGGGGGAGATAAGAATCCAGAGAAGTCGTCTATTAAATATCTTTTTGGTGAACTTCAACTTTCTTTTTTAGCTTATGTTTTAAATTCTGGAATTTTGTTCCCAGAAAATAATACTGTGACTTGATTATCTCCACAGAGTAGAGGACTTGGTTATAGCTCTTAGCCCACCCATAATCCATGGAGGAAGGCTGAGGGCTCAATTTCTGTGACTGAGGAGCTCCTGGGCAGGTGATCTGGCAGCATCCTGACGTCCAGGAAGCATCCTTTTTTCCCAGATTCTGGAGGAGAGTCCTGTCCACCTGACTCTCAGCCTTCTGACTTTGCTTTGTAGGAGTAATGGGCATTTACATTTACTTTTCTTTTCTTTTACCTTTCTTTCTTTCTTTTTTTTTTTTTTTTTTTTTTTTTTTTGATATGGAGTTTCGCTCTTGTTGCCCAGGCTGGAGGCAATGGCGTGACTTCAGCTCACTGCAACCTCCACCTCCCAAACGATTCTCCTGAATCAGCCTCTCGCGCAGCTGGGATTACAGGCATGTGCTACCACACCTGGCCGATTTTGTATTTTTAGTAGAGGTTTAGTAGGGGTTTCACATGTTGGTCAGACTAGTCTCAAAATCCTGACCTCAAGTGATCTGCCCGCCTCAGCCTCCCAAAGTGCTAAGATTACAGGCATGAGCCACCGCACCTGGCCTAAATTTACTTTTGAGAGAAGAAAATGCTTTTTGCTCCCTCCTAGCTCATCTGGTACAGCAGGAGTCAGCTTGTCCGGCAGTTCAGATGGCCTTGATGGCAGAAGACACCAGTCACCGTTATGTCCCTTTCGTCCCAGCCCCCATCCCATCTCCTGCCCTCTTCCTCTGTGCTGGATTCACATAGTAGCTATGGCCAGAGTCATGGTCGTCCCTAGTGTTTCTGCTGTGAGGCGCCCCCGCCAGGAAGCCTCAGTGCGGTGCCTTCAAACCCTGGCTTCTGCAAAGACTGTAAGGGTGTATCTGTGTCCTGGACAGCATAGTAGAGCCCCCGAGCTGTAACGGCCACCCCTTGTTCAGAGTAGGTGATCAATAAATATCTGTGGAATTTCTGAGCCAGGCAGTGTCGATGGACCCACAGTGATACTTATCCTGGATACAAGCACTTGGAGACTTGGCACATTGGGAATTTGTTCTGGCAACTGAAGAAACATCTTTGCAACATGTGTTATCAGTAACCCTACATTCAGGTTAACAGTGAGTGTTTGATTTAATCATGAGAATAGCTGTGGCCACTAAAAAGCCAAGTATTTTCCCAAGGAGGGGGGGCAGAGAGAGAGAGAGAGAGGATGCAGAAGCAGAAGCTAAAGAACTAAGAACATTTTTCTTCTTTCAAAACCATGTGGGGAGCTTGCCTGAAAGAGTTGTCAAAACAAAACCTACAACTGGAGTTATGGCTTGTGTAGACAGGTGCACGTGCATGCAAACATACAAATCCACAGAGCCAAAACACGGCACAGCTCAAAAGTTAAATATTTGTTAGCCTTCTGCTTGACAGTATATAGGTATTTGTGTATAACTTTAACAGCATAAAAGGCACATGAAAGCTGATGATCAGTTTTGTAAGTTCCAAGTTGCAGATACTCAACTCTGCAAATCAAGGCTTTCGATGAGCAAAGAGGCTATACATTTTCTGTAGTGTTTGGCAGTTTAAAATAACAACCCATGAAAAAAACTCATAATTCTAGGTTCGTGGAAAGAGACCATTTATTGCTAATTACCTGCTTCATTATAAGTATCTGTAATAAAATTCTCAGGGCATATTGTACAAATTATCATTTTAATAACATAATTACTTAAGTAAACATATTCCTGCAAATTTCCCATAATGACTCTTTCTGTGACATGGAGTTTTATAAGTTAGGACTTGACAACTGTCCTCACGAACAGGTTTTTGACATGGGTCTTATATTTGAGGACCCTGGGAACACAGGGGGATGTTTTCCTGTCAGAAGATGAGTCAAGAGACTAAGAGGCCCGGCACGGTGGCTCACATCTATAATCTCAGCATTTTGGGAGGCCGAGGTGGGAGGACTGCCTGAGTACCCAGGAGTCTGAGACTAGCCTGGGCAACATAGTGAAACGCCATCTCTACAAAAAAAAAAAAAAACAACAACAACAACAACAAAGCCAGGCTTGGTAGCACACACATAATATATGGTCCCAGCTACTTGGGAGGCTGAGGTGGGAGGATCACTTGAGCCTGGGAGGTAAAGGCTGCAGTGAACCATGATTGCACTACTGCACTCTAGCCCAGGAAACAGAGTGAGACCTCATCTCCGAAACAAAAAGAGATTAAAGAGGCAGAGACACTTCGTAATATCCTCACTTACCCTAAACGCACATCTGGAGGAAGATGACTGCCAGCTCTGGACACTCTGGCTTTCTGTTTGGATGCACTGACTTGGAACTTTTCTACAATTCTGAAATAAGTATGAGGCCTGAGAGAAATTCCACATGCAGACAGGGGTCAGAAGACCTGGGATCACCCTGCCCAGCCACCCACGGCTGCTGACTTTTGGTGGGTCATTTATCCCCTCTCTGGCCTCAGTTTCTCCACTTAGAAAGTGGAGGTGGTTGTACAGTTCCTGGAATCACCTTTCTTTTTTCTTTTGACAGAGTCTCACTCTGTCATCCAGGCTGGAGTGCAGTGGCACAATCTCAGCTCACCTCAGCTCATCTCAGCTCAGCCTCCACCTCCCGGGTTCAAGCGATTCTCCTGCCTCAGCCTCCCAAGTAGCTGGGATTACAGGCATGTACCACCGCGCCCAGCTAATTTTTATTTTTTTAGTAGAAATGGGGTTGCACCATGTTGGCTAGGCTGGTCTTGAACTCCTGGCCTCCAGTGATCCACCCACCTCGGCCTCTCAAAGTGCTGGGATTAGAGGCTTGAGCCGCCACGCCCGGCCTCGAGTCACTTTTCTTCTCAGCAGTCTGCAGCTGCGTTCACTCTGCCCTTCCCCAGGTAGCAGGGTTCCTGCAGGTAAGGCCTGTTGCTGTCAGAGGCCAGTGACTGCCCTTGCATAGCCTGTTGACTCAGGCCTCTCTGGACCTTGTATGTGAGGACTTACCTTTCCACCCAGATTGCCCCCACAGAACTGTCGTGATGTTTCCATGGAAAGCCCACGTGGTGTTGAGCAAGCAGGCTGCCTGCGTGGCCCCTGCTCGTCCAAGCCAGGGGATACCAAGGCAGTGGGTCTGCAACTGATTTACAGGGAAGCTTCAGGAAAGGGAAAGAGAAAGGGGACAGGGGAGCGGGGCAGGAGATGTGTTCCGAGTCCCAGCGCCTGCCTGGTAAAGTGAATGGGTTGTGTCTGTGACGGGGGCAAGGCTGGCAGGGGCTGCCTTTCCACCCTTCTCCTCTGCGATGCTGTGTTTATTTACTGCTCTGGGCATCCCTGTTTCTCTTGGGAAGTCACTCTTGCCAGAGGTGGAGGAGGCTGGCAGGCTGTCGCCCAAGAATGCTCCCCTGCATCCCACTGCCCCCACTCCCACCCCACCCCACCCCGCCTGCAGTTAGAGCTCTAGGGGACCAGCGGGCTGCAGCAGGAGATGTTTTTGGAAATAAAGAAGAAGTGACCCTGCAGGTGGTGGTGGTGGCAAGGTCTGAGTGGTCAACCTGAATTGAAACTTCCTCTCCATCCCCTGTTCCTGTTCTGAGCCTGGAACGGGGGTGAGGACTTGGGGATTTGGAGACCTAAAAGTAAAGCAGCAAAGCAAATGCAGCCAGATTTCCCCCTCCCTCTCCCCACCCTACCCCTAACAGACAGCCCCCACTGAAGTAGTGGTGACGTGAGCCAGGCTTGGCAGTGTCACCACGTGGCACCTTTTCGTTAAGGACCGTGATGGTGGCCCTGGCCCCACCTCAGATGTGCCACTCTCTGTTGCTCCTCCCGCAGGCTTTCACTGGTGGAGTCTGTGTCTTGCCTCTTCAGTCTCAGCTCTCCTGTCACCTCCACCAAGAAGCCTTCTCTGAAGCACACCCTGCCCTGTCTCTAGACCAGGATTACTCCATCTCAGCCCATTCTGGCCTGGATCATTCTTTCATGAGGAGCTGTCCTGTGCATTGTAGGGTATTTAGCAGCATCCCTGGCCTCTGCCAACTCCATGCCAGCAGCACCTCCCCACCAGCTGTGACAACCGAAACTGTCTCCAGATTGTGTCAAATGTGTCCTCGGGGGTGAAACGGTCCCAGTCTCCTCTTCCCCCATGGAGAACCCCTGGACTAAATCACACCCTCTGTTCTGTGTTCTTCACAGCCTTCTTCACTCTCTGAAACAGTTTGGTTTTTCTTCTCTCTTGGTCCCAGTAGTGCACCCCCTGGCAGCTCATTATCCTCACCTGAGCTTTTGAAACTCCCAATGCCCAGCCCCACCCCACATGATGAAATCAGAATCTCTGGAATACGGGTGCACATTAGAGAAGTTTCCCAGGTGAACCTGCTGGGTGGCCTGTTTGAGGCTCACTGCTGTCTCTCCCCGGAGGAGAAGCCATTAGATGGAGGGCCGGGGCAGGCTTTGGTCAGTACATAGAGTAGTGCCTGGTGCCTGGCAAGGACTCAGCACTGTGAGAGTCAATGAATAAACAAACACTGCAGAAAACCCATCGTCACTGGTAGATGTTTGCAGGGATTCTTTAATCTTTGCCATTTATTTATGTATTTATTTATTTTTTGAGACAGAGTCTTGCTGTCACCCAGGCTGCAGTGCAGTGGCAGTCTCAGCTTGCTGCAACCTCTGCCTGCTGAGTTCAAGTGATTCTCGTGCCTCAGCCTCCCGAGTAGCTGGGACCACAGGTGTGCGCCACTATGCCCAGTTAATTTTTGTACTTTTAGTAGAAATGGGGTTTCACCTTGTTGGTTAGGCTGGTCTCCAACTCCTGGCCTCAAGTGATACACCCACCTCAGCCTCCCAAAGTGCTGGTATTACAGGTGTGAGCCACCATTCCCGGCCCCATTTATTCAGTCATTCATTCAACATTCATTAAGGGCTTGGTAAATGCCTGGTGTGATGCTGAATGCTGGGGAGGCAAGGATGAGGAAAACCTGGCTCCTATCTTCTGGGGGTCTCCAGTCTCCTGGGAGGCACATAGGCAGATGCACAAGGTGGCCCGTATAGTGAAAGAATTGCTAGGCCGGAGGTATGCAAAAAGCAGTTAGGACATAGGATAAGCAGTGCCTGAAAAGACACTAGAAAGGAGCCCAGTGTCTCCCAGTGAGGTGTTTTACTTGCATTTCACACTTGAACGTCATCAAACCCTGCACCATTTCCCAGCTGAAGTAACTGAGGTTCTGGGAGGTCACCTAACTCCTTGGGGTTACCTGCCCATCTGTAGCCCAGCCTGGTCTCAAACCCAGGTCTGTCTCGCTCCAAAGCCCGTATTCTTTCCAACATACAGTGCCTTGTCCAGAGCTGAAACTAGAACGCAGGGCCGTGGATTCCCTTGTGCACACAGTGGCCACTCTGTTGCCTCAGTACGTGCATAGCATAAACCCAGCCCCAGCCATTCCCCAGCTGTAGACTCCATGTGTGTTCCTGCCTATGGTAGGTTACCTCTGAAGTCCCTTCATCTAAACTCTTGCATTCTGTGACACTAAGAATCAGGCTGTCTTAGTTTGGGATACCCAGATGCAGACCCCAAGGCAAAGCTTCAAGTGCAAATAGTTTATGTGAGAAGTGAAGGAAGATCTGGGTTGGAGGTTGGGGGTGGCAGGAAGTGAGACCTGGAGAGAAGGAAGCCAGGAAATAGAGCGCTGTCAAGCAGGTGACCACAGTGGGGAGCTCTGGGTGCCAGCACAGATCACACGCCTCAGCGCTGTCCCACTTGAGTACTGAGACGGGCATGGAACCTATTCACCAACTCCCATCAGTCACTGGTTGTGGGCTGCTCCCTGAAGGGGCGTCATTCTCCCGTACTTCAGGCCTGGCATGTGGGGAACAAAGTGGCCACTGAAAATCAGAGACACCCCCACCCCAGCAAGGAAACACAGGTACCAACTGTTAGAAGTGAGGCCGATGTGCACTGAGGTGGGAAGGACAGGGGGTCATGGGCTAGCCCCACAGCATCTACTACGGACTCAGAGGAACACCTCATGAAGATCTTTCTTTTTTTTAAAAGTTGTCAGTCCCACTTATGGAGCACCTGTGGTATACAAAGCTCCATGCCAGGTTTAAAAGTTCGAAATGAATAAGAGCTTCTGTCCTAACGGAGCTGGCTGTCATGGGTAGATTGCCAGAGCAGCCCCGTATAGGCATCACCTCTCTACAAACATTGACATCGAAATGTCTAAGTCGCATCTCCTCAGCCCAGCAGTTGTGGCTCCTCATCACTGGGACCCGGCCTCAGCTCTGTCATTACTCCTCCCTGTCCCCTGCCTCGAGTTCTCTGCTCTGGGATTTTTGAACTGCTTTTAGGTCCTGAACAAAAAGTCCTTCTCTGTTTCCCTCTTCCCTCTAAACCTTTGCATATTCCAGTTCCTCTTCCTTGTTGCCAGAATAGTGCTCCATCTTTCATGAGTCTGGTTAATATCACCTCTGGGAAGCCTTCTCTAACTCCCATTCTCATCCCTAGTTCCCAGGTGAGCTTGGCCTTTGCACAGTTTCTTGTTCTTATTCCTATCAGATTAATCATCACACACACACGACTGTAATTGCCTTTTTACTTACCTGCAAGCTTTCAGGAAATCAAGGATGAATGAGTCACTTTCGATGGCATTAAAGTAAGGCTTGGGAATGAAAGTTCGGCCTGAATCTAAAACTCAGCTTAACTACTTCCTAATTGTGGGGCTTAGGCTGAACTGTGTGCCTCAGTTTTTCTATCTGTAGAAATGGGCCCAGTAAGACTTTACAGGGGCATTTGTGGAATTTCTTGGTCCCTACCCAACAGAGCCACCTAGAAAAGCAAGAAGAAACCAGGGAGCTGACAAAGTCATCACAAGTTTTATAATCCAGAAAAGGGATGCCTCTGCCCAGGTCAATGTGTATGCATTACAGAAAACTCATGAACACTGCCCAGAACACAGTGTGTGCAGGCACCAGAGTTAGGGTCCCAGCAGGAAAGAGATGGTACACACAGAGTGGCGAGGACTGAGTAAATGGAGAGCCTGATTACAGAGAAGAGTGCAGGGTGAAGCAAAGCCGACAAGGGAAAGGGAAGCACCAGGCTCACAACAGCTGAAAGTCCGACCTTCCCTAGGCCTGAAGGTCAAGACGAAGAGTGGCCACTGGATCTCAGGCAAGGTGTAGCTGTGGGAGAGTGACTGTCCCACATGACACTGAAGAACAGTCATTTTACACAGCTGACGTTTACCTTGTGCCGATGATGGCCAGCCATTGTTCTAAGCACAGTAACTCACGTCAGCCTCATTTATGGAGTATTACTCTTTGCCCCATTTCACAGATGGGAAACCTGAGGCACAGAAAGATTAAGTAATTTTCTCTAGGTCTGATGATAGGGGAGGGGGTGTGGGGATATATACCCAGACCTCCCATGCTTAGACCCTCTGATCTCATGCCAGTTCGTCCCACTGGTAGAGCTCACTGGTAGAGGGTGGAGGGCGAGGATGTGCACGCCCACAGTCCACAGGGTGGAGACGGGTGGACAGTGGAAGGGGACCTTGGTGAGTGGGAGCTCCTGTTTTCCCTTCTGCTGCTGCTGTTGCTGTTGTCATTGTTGGATCATCAAAGCCTGGGACAATGCCTGGCTCCTACTGGGCAGGCGCAGGTATTCTCCAATCGAATGAATGAACCATTGATCTATTAACCACAAATTATAGCCACATCACTTGCGCCCTGCATAATGTATTTATTGAAAAATGAAATTGAAAATATTATCCTTTTAAGCTTCTGGTAATGGAGGAAATGGTTCATTCCTAAGAGTTTTAATAATATTACATTATTTATTGACTCAGGGAACTCTTTTTGACATTTATTCAGGATTTCCAGACTACATGGGAAGAAAAGCAAAAACACTGTAATCAGCATTACAGGTAGAAATAAAAAAATAGAGTTTTCTTTTCAAATTGAAGTGTTAGGCACTTGAAAATAGCCTTTTACTTTAGATGGAGAGCTTAACATTCTGCCTAAGATACCTAACCGGGTTTGTGGAAACCACGTGTTATGCCCTGAGCACAGTGTCAGGAGTGAGACTGTGGTGGGTGATGAGCAAAGGGCTTAGGACTGACAAAGGGTGTTGGAGGCCAGGCTGGCCACATACAAGTCAGGAATAAGAACTGATACTTACTGTGCACTTTTATGTGCCAGGCCTTCTCCTCAGATATATAACCATATATAACCACCTTCTAGGGTAGATACTGCCATTAGACCCATTTTGCAGATGAGCAAACCGAGGCACCGGGAGAATAAGTAATTTGCTCAAGGTCACTCAGGTAGTAAGTGGAAGACCCCTAACTCTGGACACTATCTCTTAACTGCTGTGCTTACTCCCTCTTTATTAGAGAATGGTAGAGGTGAGGTCTCAGCTTTACCCCTTTTATTTTACAAATGAGGCTCAGAGAGAGATAGTGCAACTTGTCCAAGGTCACCCAGCCTTGTTATTGGGAGAGTTCAAATGGCCTTAGTGCCTGCTTCTAATTCAGAACCATCCTGTCACCGTGGGCAGGTCACTTACCTTTTTTCAGTTTATCTACTCATCTATAAGATGGGGCTAATAATTATGCCTTTAAATACTTTTAAGAGATTAATGATCATTTCTGTCTTGATGCCACTTAGATGTGAGCACCAAATGTGTGTGTGTGTGTGTGTGTGTGTGTGTGTGTGTGTGTGTGTGCCTCAGGTCAACTTCAGGGTTTTAAACAACAACAATACTAGTAGTGTATTAGTCCATTCTCATGCTGCTAATAAAGACATACCCAAGACTGGGTAATTTGTAAATGAAAGAGGTTTCATTGACTCACAGTTTAGCATGGCTTGAGAGGCCTCAGGAAACTTACAATCATGGGTGGAAGGGGAAGCAAACATCCTTCTTCACATGATGGCAGGAAGGAGAAGTGCCGAGCAAAAGGGGGAAAAGCCCCTTATAAAACCATCAGATCTCATGAGAACTCACTCATTATCGCTAGAACAGCAGCATGGGGGTAATCGCCCCTATGATTCAATTACCTCCCACCAGGTCCCTCCCATGACATGTGGGAATTATGGAAACTGCAATTCAAGATGAGATTTGGGTGGGGACACAGTCAAACCATATCAAATACTAAGTAGTAATAGCATATAGAGCACGGGCTGTGGTCAGGAGAGTTCAAAGCACAACGGTTAACCCATGTAATTCATTATTTATAATCCATCATTCTCACCACACTCCTTCCAGATTTACAGCTGAGGAATCCATTACGGAGAGGAGAGTGACCCGTCAGATTACCAAAGATAGTAAGTGAATGCCCTTCCCAAATTTGAACCTGACTAGTTTGAGTTGGAGCTCCAAAGCACTAGCTAGACAATTAACAAATATTGTCAATGTTGTTCCATTTTGTGCTGCATGCACTTTTTCTCCAGCAATAGCTATAGTCAGAAAACAAAGGGAGACTCATTTCTTATAAAAACTGAATCTGGAAGGGATTGGTCTTTTTTGCAACCTCCTAATGGAGATGGTGATAAATGCCATTAGTTCCATCTCACAGGAGGAGAGACCAGAAGCTGTGAGGTTCTTGGAAAGGAATAGAAGGGCCCGGGAGACTCAGCCCCTGAAGTGATGTTGGCAGTGTATCATAACAGAGAGATGGGAGATGTCTGCAGTGGCTGGAGAAGGACAAACGTGAAGACACTAGAAAGAGGAATTGGGGCCGCGTGCGGTGGCTCACGCCTGTAATCCCAGCACTTTGGGAGGCCGAGGTGGGCAGATCACGTGAGGTCAGGAGTTCAAGACCAGCCTGGCCAAAACGGCAAAACCCCATCTCTACTAAAAATACAAAAAAATTAGCCAGGCATGGTGGTAGGCACCTGTAATCCCAGCTACTAGGGAGGCTGAGGCAGGAGAATCGCTTGAACCTGGGAGGCGGAGGTTGCAGTTAGCCAAGGTGGTACCACTGCACTCCAGCCTGGGCAACAGTGAAACTCCATCTCAAAAAAAGAAGAAAGAGGACTTGGCAACTAACCTCACAGGGAAAAGAAAACTCACTTCTGCATAATCCCATGCTGGTATTTAGTTATGCCCACTGTGAGTGCTTTTAGACAACAAGCAACCCAGAAACCAGTGTGCCTGAGGGGGCCCGAGCTACACCCTTGCCCCACATGTCACACACGGGGCCTGAACTGTAAGAGCAGGACCTGGACATAGGCAGAAGTGAGTTTGAATCCTGGCTTTGCCCCATGCCAGCTATGTGATGTTAGGCCACTCTGCTGCCATTTCATCATCTGTAAAGGGAGATCATCATTATATCTACGTCATCCAAATTGTTTGAAGCTTACAATAAATCCTGTAGTTAGAGAAGTCTCCATGAGTTTTCAGAAAGAGTTAGAAAAGGTTGACTTTGGGGAGTGTGTTGGGTAGGGGAGGTGGAGGGCTACTTTTCATTAGAAGATGATGGTTTTCATTATAAGCCCTGGTAGTGCTTGATTTCTTGACCATGGGCATGTATCTCTCTGCTAAAAAAAAAAGCCTCCGAAGAGATCATGTAAATCCAGCACTGTGCACAATGTTTGGCAAAGAGTAAGAGCTTAATAAATGGCATAAATGAAGACCTGAGTGCCAGCCCTAGAGGCTGTCCAGCGTGCAGGCTTAAGAACTGGCTCAGCTACTTATGAACTGCAGTGACACATAAATACCCTTCATCTCTATAAACATCAGTTTCCTTTTCTGTAAAATGGGGGTTAGTAACCACTGCTTCCTTGGCTTATTTTGAGTATTAAATGCGACAATATAGGGAGCATGCTTGGCTCAATACCTGAGACCTTGTACACATTCAGTAAGTGGTCGCTATCATTTCACTGTGGTCAGAGATAATGTGAAGCTGGGAGCGATACTGAACATGTTGGATGACAGATACAACTTCCTAAAGGATCTCAGCAGACAAGAAGAATGGAGCAAATGCCGCAATTCAGAGAACAGCATCGAGTCCCACATGAGCAGGAAACGTGGCCCTGAGATGTCACGTCCTGCGTGGGTAAGGCTCTGTGGACGGCAGGCCCTGGAAGGGCCAACAGTGAGGGGCAGGATGTGTATACATTTTTAAACAGCATCAGTAGCAGAATGGTGTCCAGCCAGTAGCAGCCCCTTTCCCCTGGGGTCACAAACCTCACTGCAGAGTCATGCCCATCAAAATGGGCACTCCAAAGAGTGTTGTATGTGAAGTGGAACATCCACAGACTAGCATGTCAAAAGGGAGTGGCCGGGATTATAGACAACTTGGATCCAGAATACCGAAAGTTTTACTTTTTAAAATTGGGAATGTTTGATGTTAGAGTTTTAGGGGTCAGTAAATGGCACAGCCTTGTTACCTGACCGGGTTCAGAAACAATGGAGACAGCCATAGGAGTTGAACAGGTGGAAACCAAAATATCCACTTTGGGCTGAGTGCAGTTTATACCTGTAATCCCGGCACTTTGGGAGGCTGAGGTGGGTGGATTGCTTGAGCTCAGGAGTTCGAGACCAGCCTGGGCAACATGGCAAAGCCCCATCACTACAAAAAAAAAAAAAAAATTAGCTGGGTGTGGTGGCACATGCCAGTGGTCCCAGCTACTAGGGAGGCTGAGGTCAGAGAATTGCTTGAGCCCAGGAGGTCGAGGCTGCAGTGAGTTGAGATTGCACCACTGCACTCCAGCCTGGGTGACAGAGCGAGACCTGTCTCAAAAAATAATAAAATAAAAATATCTACTTTGTTACTGATAGAACCAGACTAGAGAAAATGATGCAGGTTTACTGGCTTGGTGGTCTTTCTAGTGCTCCCTGCCCTGCATCCACGCCATGGAAGAACCCGACAAGGGGAACTGGGAACCTGGAAACCAGACACACTTACCCAGGGCAAAGGCTGCTGCCACCCTCTGATAGGGGCAGACAGAACAGAAAGAGAGGGCCCATCTGTGATGCTTGCAGGAGAGTAACGTTTGAGTTGAGAAATGGTGCGTGACTGGCCGTCACCTGCCAATCAGGCCTTTACTCCACTTTCAGGGGTGAAGAGAAGGAAGGCAGGATGGTAACAGGTCCAGAGCCTTGACATAAGGACCCTTTCTCGTGGAAAGAAAATGTGTGAGGAGTAAGAATCCCCCTTTCACATTTAAGAAGGCTGCCAAGAATTTAATAAGTACTCGCTTTGTGTATCCGTGCTCTTCATGCATTCATTCAATAAATCATCAAATATCTATTGATTTTGTACCCAGTTCTCTTCTCAGGCTCTTGGGTTCAAAACTTCTCTCACGGAACTTACATTTTTGGCCTGGGGAGAGACAGACAGTAAGCAATAATCATAGTAAGTAAGGAAATCATAGACTATGCTAGAAAGCGATCATTGTTATAGAAAAACAATAGTAACCTAAGACTTGAAGGAAGTGGAGGAGTGAGCCCTGGGGCTTTCTGGAGAAAGAGAATTCCAGGCAGAGGACAGCTGGTGCAAAGACCCTAAGGTGGGAACGTGCCTAAGGGGTGTGAGAAAAGCAAGGAGTCCAATGTGTGCAGCAGAAAGGGCCATGCGTTCTGGAGATGTGGGAGCCAGATGGAAAAGAGCCTTATGGGCGATGGTCAGGACCTCATGCCTTTCAGTGAGTGATGTGTTATGTGGTTCACATCCCGTAGCAACTCTGTGATAGTTGTCCTTACCATCCCTTTCTTTACGTGAATAAACTGAGATGCATTGCCAAAAGCCCCGTTTATTTTATAACTGAGAAAATTCATACCCAGAGTAGCGAAGCAACTTGCCCAAGGCCACAGAGTGGGAAAAATGGCACGGAGCTGGGGTTTGGGTCCCCTGATTCTTGGTCCAGAACCCTTTCTCCCACGTCTCTGCTCCAGAAATGTACTTCCTTTGAAGGAAGTGACTCTGGGCCTCTCTTGAAGATTCAGATATAGATCCTGGAGCTCTTAACACTGTGCTTTGCTGCCAGATCTTCTATGTTGACTACAATATTTCCTTCCTAGGAAGAGGTTTAATGTGGAAAACCTGAAAGAGGCTAAAGCATTAAACACGTATGTTAGTAAATCCTGGAGGAGGGAAGGAAGGCCATTGACCGGTGACATGGTGGTGACATAAGTCGTAGTAAATACTGATACCAACTGATTGCTTCCCATGTGCCTGGCCCTGTTGTAAGCTGGTGATGTGTGGTAGTTTAAGTATTCCTTACCACTACTCTAAGAAACAGTACTGGGCCAGATGCAATGGCTCCCACCTATAATCCCAGCACTTTGGGAGGCCGAGGCAGGTGGATCACCTGAGGTCAGGAGTTCAAGACCAGCCTGACCAACATGGAGAAACCCCATCTCTACTAAAAATACAAAAGTTAGCCAGACATGGCGGCACATGCCTGTAATCCCAGCTACTCGGAAGGCTGAGGCAGGAGAATCACTTGAACCTGGGAGGCAGAGGTTGCAGTGAGCTGAGATCACACCACTGTACTCCAGCCTGGGCAAAAAGAGTGAAACTCCATCTCAAAAAAAAAAAAAAAAGAAGAAGAAGAAGTAGGTACTGTTACTACCCTCATTTTACAGTTGAGGAAACTGAAGCAAGAAAGATGAGCTAATGTGCCCAAGGTCACTCTGAAAGTCATAGCCAAGAGCATGTGTCCATTTCCCATGGGTGTCTGGGAATGCATCAGAGCCGCCTTTCAGTTTCCTGTGTTGTGACCTGAAAGATGCACCTCCGTTATAGCCGCCTATCAGACACAAAGACTTTCAGAGCTCGACTGGCATGATGACTTTCAGACACCTCCCATGGAAGAAGTCGCCGAGTAGATGCCATGTCTTATCCCCTCTCTGACGTAGAGCATGACCATTTGCTGTTATTTGAGTAGAGAAAGAAGCTATCCCATGGATTGAAAATAGGACTCAGTACAGGTTGAATATCTTTTATCCAACATGGTTGGGACCAGAAGTGTTTCAGATTTTGATTTTTTTTTTTTTTAATTTTGGGATATTTGCTGAATACATACCAGATGAGCATTTCTAAACCAAAAATCCAAAATACGAAATGCTCCAATCAGGATTTCCTTAGAGCATCATGTCGGTGCTCAAAAGTTTTGGATTTTAAAGCATTTTGAATGTCAGATTTTTTTTATTAGGGATGCTTAACCTGTATGTGCTAATCTGCTCATTATGATGATGATTGGCGTTTAGGTAATGCTTATTCTCTCCAACAGACTATCACATACAGTCATCACGTCATTCAGTCCTCCAAGGATTCTGGGCGGTAGACATTCTTGTCCCCATTTTATAGATGAGAAAGCTGAGATGAATTGGTGAAGGCTAAACGATTTGCTTAGTCATACTACTGATAAATTTCACAGAGAGAGAAGACTAGAACCCCAATCCAGACCCAAAGTTCGCACTGCTAATCTATGCTGGCTGAACAGCTGCACTCTGAATATAGCCCTTGCCACTCCCAGAGGCAACAGGTCATGAAGAGCCAAGGCAGCTTCCTGGGGGTATCTACTTAGACTCAAAAAAATATTAAAGAAGCCAGTTGCTAACTGGCTCTCTACTAAAAAGGTTGTTTTTATTCTCCGGGAACTGGCTGGCTGCATCTGTTTCACTGTTGGATTGCTGAAGGGTTGACACCCACTGGCCACATTTACGAGTTCATGTTGATATTACTGTTGTGAAAAAGCACATATTGGTCCTCACCATCTATATGACTGTGATTATTTTTCTCTCTTCCATTTCACGCAACTTTTGCTCACAGCTTACTTGGCATAATTGACACATTGGCTCAGGCCACCAGGACTGCCAACTTGGAGCCTTGGATTAGTTAGATCAGTTATGACAGATGTGATTATTTACAAGAAAATAGAAGTCACTATAATTAAACCTTCTAAGGAGTACATTTGGGTGGAGAATGAGAAAGCACAAGTTGAATCTGGCATGATGTGCTTGGATTTCAGCCCTGAGCAGGTTCTTCTCTAGCCCATGAAAGGAGGTGTTGGGGTGTCTGACACCCTCTGTATACACTGCCATCTCTCAATTCTCCTGACACAGCTATTGATAAATGGAAAGACCAGGTGGTACAGCTAGCATTAGATGGAGTACCCAGTAAAAGTGGGTTTAGTTCTCAGCTCAGCCACTGGTCCCTAGCATCAGTTTGTTTTTTTAATCATAAATGGGGATAAAAACATAACCCCTACCTCATCCTGGATCTGGGAAAATTAGCAGTGAAAAAGTAAGACAGGTGTCGAGCATTGTGCCCAACATAGGCACTGAGTATTAGATGTTCCTGCCTTTCTTGAGCCCACAACTTAATCTCCTTGAGTCTCATTTTTCCATCAGAAAATATAGATGATAAGCATCTTATACAGTGGATGTGAGGGTTGGAGGAAATGAGGTATATGAAAGGGGCTTCATAATCATTTGTTGCTGTTTCACACCTGTCTTTCTGTTATTATTTTTATACATGTCTCTTAATAGTTCCCATTTATTGTATGCACCATGGGCCAGACACCACAGTGGGCAGGGTTGGCTTCTCCGCTAGGTTCAATAGGCACAGTGCCCAGAGTCTGTGATACTTTGAGGGGCCCGGAAAATGCTCATTTTATTGCTCTTAAAATCAGAAGGAAAAAAGTGAATATAATAACAATGAATATAAAATCAAATATAAAAATAATAAATACAGGCATACCTCATTTTATTGCACTTCGCTGTATCACGCTTCACAGATACTGTGTTTTATAGCAAGAGAACTAGAATTAGAAGTGGAGTCTGAAGATGTGAATGAACTGCTGCAATCTCATGATAAAGTTGAACAGATGAAGATTTGCTCCTTATGAATGAGCAAAGAAAGTGGTTTCTTAAGATGGAATCCACTCCTGGTGAAGGTGAAGATGGTTGTGAATGTTATTGAAATGACAACAAAGGATTTAGACTATGACTTAAACTTAGTTGATAAAACAGCCACAGGGTTTAAGAGGATTGACTCCAATTTTGAAAGATTTTCTACTGTGGGTAAGATGCTATCAAACAGCATTGCATGCTACAGAGAAAACTTTTGTGAAAGAGTCAATCAATGCAGCAAACTTCATTGTCGTCTTATTTTAAAAAATTGCCGGCTGGGCGTGGTGGCTCATGCCTGTAATCCCAGCACTTCAGGAAGCTGAGGCAGGCGGAACACCTGAGGTTAGGTGTTCAAGACCAGCCTGGTGAAACCCCGTCTCTACTGAAAATACACAAATTAACCAGGTGTGGTGGCGCACACCTGCAGTCCCAGCTACTAGGGAGGCTGAGGCAGGAAAATCACTTGAACCCAGGAGGCGGAGGTTGCAGTGAGCTGAGGTCACGCTACCGCACTCCAGCCTGGGCGACAGAGCAAGACTCCATCTCAAAAAAAAAAGCAAAAAAAAAAAAAAACGGAAATTGCCATAGCCACTCCACCCTTCAGCAACCACCACTCTGATCAGTTAGCAACCATCACCATTAGGGCAAGATCTTCCACCATCAAAAGGCTAAAGGGGCCGATTATTATTAACATTTTTTAACAGTGAAGGATTTTAAATGAAGGGTGTGCTTTTTTTTTATGTATACCGCTGTTGCTTATTAGACTATAGTACAGTGTAAACGTAAATTATTGCACTAGAAAATAAAAAAATTCATGTGACTCACTTTATTGTGATACTTGCTTTATTGCAGTGGTCTGGAACTGAAGTCTCAAGGGCTCCAAAGTATGCCTGTAATAATAAACATAATAATGAATCTATCTTTTTTTTCTTTTTTGGTTTTTTTTTTTTTTTTTTTTTTTGAGACAGAGTCTTGCTCTGTTGCTAGGCTGGAGTGCAGTGGAGCGATCTCGGCTCACTGCAACTTCCGCCTCCTGGGTTCAAATGAGTCTCAATAATGAATCTGTCTTATATCCATCTTTATACTGATACAGTTGTAAAGCCTCGTTTTTATTTAGTTATTCTTTTTTTTTTTTTTTTTGAATAGAGGAAGGCACCTACAAAATCAAAGTGCCAAGGGCTCACAAAAGTCATATGCAGCCTTGGTTGTAGGAGCTTTACAAATATTAGCTCAGTCATTCTCAGAAAGGTTTTTCTAATTCTCATTTTAGAGATGAGGAAACTGAAGCTCAGGGAGGCTAAGAAACTTATCCAAAGCCTATTAAGATGCTATGTTAGTCAGACTGGGCTAACAGCTGTAACAACCCCAGAATTTAAATGGCTTAACACATTAGGAGTTTATTTGTTATTGCCATAACAAATCAGGGTGTACGTTTGGCAGGCAGTATTCTACACATTGATTCCGGGACCCAGGCTCCTTTCCTCTGGTGGCTCTTTCTCCCTCAAGTCCTGGGAGCTCTGCATGCAGATGGCGGCTGGAGAAAGAGAGAGAACAAAAAGTGGGGGATTTTTATAGGCCAGGCCTGGAATTGGCCCACATCACTTCCACACACATTCCACTGGCCAGAATGCAGTCACATGATCATAGCTAACTGCAAGGAAGGTTGGAAAATGTAGTGTAACTGCATGCCTGGGCTAAAGAGAGGAACACGGATCCTGGGGAGTACTCGCAGTGTTAGATTCCAGCCCAGGTCTTCTGCACACAATGCCCACGTGCTTTCCACACCCTCCTTAGCTGATTCTTATCACTCTTAGCTCCCACAAGTCCCCTTTAGAGGCCCTTTTATCCTGCCCCACCTGCCCACTCACTGTGCCCAGCACCAGACCTTTGCCCACTCAGGATCAGTTGCCATTTGAGGCACTAGGAAGAGGCACTGGGGAGCTTCCCAGGCCAGCTTGAGGAGGCTGCAACCAGATGTTATGCTGTCTGTATCACCTGATCCCAGGTCCACAAGGCGCTGCTGGGCACATGCAGAAGCCAGGGACTACCTCCTCAGCATGGGAAACGTGGGCTGCAAAGAGGGTTTCAGAGGGCCCGGAAGGAAGAGGTTCAAACTGAAGTCTTGGCTGCACTATGAACCTTGGGCAAGGCATCAGCAGTAAGGGGACAGTGCCAGATGATCCTGCAGCTCTAAAACACCACGGTCCTGGGATTACTGCCTCTTGCCAGAAGTGAACTGTGTAGCCCTAACCCATCAAGTGTGCTGCCTTTGGACACCCATAATCATACAAGACAAAGCTGCAGGAGCCAGCTGGAGGCTAGATGGCCTGTGGACACTTTCCTGTAACTTCTGGGCAGGCCTGGTGACCCTGGCGATGGCCTGGTGATGCTGGCGTTGGTGGGCACCCAGCTCCTCTAGCATCAGGCCAAAGCTATCTATTATGAGATCCTTGAGTGGAATCAGCATATCTCCCTCCTCCAGGAAGCCTTCCCAGATCGCTCAGCCCTCGGTGGTCCCACCTCTTCAAAGCTCAGGGCACTTGTTATCATTCAACCTAAAGGTCCTGGCTTGCCTCATAAGATTTCTCATCATCACCCCCTTTTTATTTGCTCTTGGCCTCGGAGGCAAGGAATCCAGGATCACGTTTCGAGCCAAGTGAGTCAGGGACTCTCCTGAGCACTCTGTAAGTGTCATACACTGCAGGGCATTTGGTCAATTCTAACATTTCATCCAGATTTACAGTCGAACTGGGTTTTTGTAAAGAGAGAGTTGGCACCCAGGCAACATCCTTCTCTTTATTTGGAGTTGAGAAAAGCACACTAAGGAAAATTTTAAAAACAAAAAAACATTTTGCCCATAGTCATCTGAAATGTTCACAATCGTATCCTCATGTCTGCAAGGCGAATATGACCACATTTCATCCCCAGGTCTGTGTGGGACACAGCACAGCCTCAGTCAAACCCAGTCACCTCCCTTTGCTGCCATTTGAGATATGATCGATGCTGGACCCACTCCCTCCTCCCTCTCTGCCTGGTTTCTCGCCCCTCAGATCAGGCTCTGACTGTGGCTAGCTTGAGGGGTGGCCAGGAGGTCTAAATGAGGGCGGATCTATATGGAGACAGCACTGGGCCCGGGGCTCTCCCACATTCCCTGTTAGTCTCTCACACAGGCACAAAACCTTGCTTTAAAAATGTGTCTTACGATGAAACTTGGCATCCAGGACGCGCCCCGTGAGGAATTTGTTTTTGTTTTAATGCCGAGGACGTTTGCATGAAAACAGGATCTTTGTTGCTTAGGAATTGATCAACTCCTGCTGCTGCTTTCCCCTGCAGAAGCGCCAGTCCCATATTTGTCACAGGCAAATGAGTAACTATAGGGATGGCTGGGACCTCCACAGATGGAAAACAGCGGCTGCTCAGGGGGACGCAGAGGCCACGAAGCCAAAGGAGAGAATCAGGAACCCATCTCAGGCAGAAGCAAGCTCGCAGGTAGCCATGTCCTTAGCCATAGGACCATAGCAGGAGTGAAGATTTTTTGTGGGTCTAGTTTGTTCTAGATGCTCAGGGGAGAAGAGAAGGAAGAGGGAAGGCGTTAAGAAGCAGCCTCCACCTGCAAGGAGCTTAAGGCCTTCTTGAAGGACAGACAGGAGGCCAGTGCATGAGAAGACAGTGGTTGGACCTAAAGTAACGATGAAGACCCCAAGCAACTGAGAGGAACCAGTGCCTGCAGCAGGGAGCCTGGGAGTGAGACTGGGATCTGCTACCTACCCACGAGGTCACCTTGTGCAGGCTGCCTGACCACTCTGCACCTCTGTTTCCTCACCTACAGAATGGCACTCTCCCACGGGGGCCTTATGGGATGCTCCGTGCTAAATGCATGGCATAGAGTGAGCACTCCAGCAGTCCAGACTGTTATTCCCAGCATGCATGCTCGTACTAGATGCTCTCCGTCCTCAGAAAGAGATACTCGGAAGGCTTTTTAGAAGAAGGCCTTGAACTTGGTTTGAAAGGAGGAGAGAAAGATGAGCAGAGACCTGGGAACAAGAGTGCTCTTGGTGTTTGAGTGGTCAGACCAGGACACATCTGCATCCACTGCAGTCAGTTCCTAAGGAGATTTTCCAGGCACTATCCAAGAAACCAAAGTAGAATTGCCCACATGAAATTGGAGGGAGTGTCCTGCTCCATGGGGACCCCAGCTCATTTTTGGCCTCAGCATGGCCCCACAGGCATCAGCATAGAAAGGACAAAGTTGGCCGGGCGCAGTGGCTCACGCCTGTAATCCAAGCACTTTGGGAGGCCAAGGCGGGTGGATCACGAGGTCAGGAGATCAAGACCATCCTGGCTAACACAGTGAAACACCGTCTCTATTAAAAATGCAAAAAAATTAGCCGGGCGTGGTGGCAGGAGCCTGTAGTCCCAGCTACTCGGGAGGCTGAGGCAGGAGAATGGCGTGAACCTGGGAGGTGGAGCTTACAGTGAGCCGAGATCACACCACTGCACTCCAGCCTGGGCGACAGAGCGAGACTCCGTCCCAAAACAAAAAAAAAAA
>NC_045440.1:126353383-126365685 GCF_002776525.5 Piliocolobus tephrosceles
CAGCCTGGGCGACAGAGCGAGACTCCGTCCCAAAACAAAAAAAAAAAGAAAGAATAAAGTTGAGGAAAGCCCAGACTGGGCACTCCACTGGGTCAGGCCCTTCCTTTGCCTCCAGGCTTGGCTTCCAGAAGGCAGTGAAGTGGTTACATCCAAATACCCACAAGAAGCCGGACACCTTTCTCTCTCGTATCCTTAATATATGCTAATCAAAGCTGAGAGCCTGCAGAAAATATCCGCTTGGCCAAAGCCCCACACCCTCGCCTTGGCTGGCCTGCCCACCCTCTCCAGGCCTCCCCTCCCATCTGCCTAGCTAAGGGCGTCCATAAATCCAGTTTTCAGAGCTTTCAGGGGTTGGCGAGACTGCCGTGGCCCTCAGTCACATCACGATGGAAACAATTGAAAACCACTTGGCAAAAAGAAGGGGTGATCTAATGTTTGATAGCAAGAGTACAGCTTTTTTCCTTGCCATTCTTACTCAAACCCAGGGGGAATAGCCGGCTGCTCTCCAGTCCCTGTCAGACCAGTACCCCCAGGGTCCCTGACTCTTGTCCTCTGTTCCAGAGGAAGTCCAGGCTGTGGGGCTGGCTGTGGCCTCCTCGCAGGTCAAGGAGGAGCAGAGCTGGCCCTGCCTTTCTGACTGGCCAGGCTGCCTTGGGCCCCTCAGAGGCGAGGAGATGGCCACAGGGGCCTGCGGAGAAACCCATATATAGAGCCTGGGGAATGTGGGCCTCTGGCAGGCGGCCTGGAAAAAATGGCCGTGTTCTGAGGGTGAACGCCGCCGAATTATAAATAGCACCCGCCTCCCTCCCCTTCAGGCTTGCTGTGTCTGTCACTGGAGAGTTGACAGTTAAAATTCAAGAGGACTGAACAGGACAAGGGAGCGGGGGATGGGGGAGATGCCGGGTTGTGCAGGAAGCTCAGCTGCTGTCTTGGGATTGATACGGAGAATTGTCACCAGACGACGGGGCTGAGAGAGGGATGCATTTGGGGTGGCAGAATGACTCCTGATTTTATGCATTTTTATAAGCTGAATAAGAATGGAAGGAAAACTAAAGGAAGCTTCAACTCCAAGAGATGGTTTTATGAGTGCTTTAGAAATAAGAATAAATAAAATAAAAATAAGAATTTAAGAATAAGAATAAAAATCAGCTGCCTCCGAATATAAAAGGTGTCACTCTGGTTCCAAAAGATCAGCCACCCTGGCTTCCAAATCAAAGCCTACGGCCAGGTGCCCACACAGGCCCATGCCTTGAGCTTCCTGCCAGAAGGTTTCTTAGTGTGTTTTTATGTCTCCCTGACATGGAAGCAGCAGGGGTGTTTCCACCTGCTCCGAAAACCTCTGCACGTTGTGCTTACCCAGCAGAAGGTGATGATTCAGGAGGCATCAGAAATGAAGAAAGGAAGGAATGTGCAGCCGTCACTGTGGAAAGCCACACAGCCATTCACACCTGGGTAGCAGGGAGGGGTGGGCAATGTTCCCGCAAATTCTAGATTCTGGAGGAGGGGTGTGCTGGTTCTGCAGGGACCAGGAGTCCCTCTTTGTGTCGTTGGCTCTTCTGGCAACTCCTGGGAACCAGCTGCCAGGCTTCCTGACTTGCTGCCCAGCCCTGCATGGACGGGAACTAGAGTTCTGCTGGGCACTGGGATGGGATGCAATGGAGGTGTCCGGGGGCTTGTTGGGGGCTGGGCCAGCTCCATGGGCATCTGTGCCTCCTCTGTGGGCATGCTAAGCTATAGTAAGAGCTTATGGCCTTTGTTTGAACTGTTGGCGCTTTGGCTTCCATAGCAATGATCTGCAAATAGGTTAATTTATTGGCTTCTCTCCTCCTGCCTGGATAAATTTCATATCTTACGTCCTTTGAAGCCTCGTTTGAAATCAAACACTTAAAAAAAAAAAAAAAAAAAAAAAGAAGAAGGAGCACGCAAGCCTTTGTTATCTTTTGGACACTTCTCAAAAGAAGATCCGTGGACCCCACAGGATGCAGGCAACACACAGATGTGAGGTGACAGCGGGTAGACATTGGAACTTGACACACGGTGATGCTACAGGCATGACTTTATTTATTTATTTATTTATTTAGAGATGGAGTCTCACTCTGTCACCCAGGCTGGAGTGCGGTGGCTCCATCTCGGCTCCCTGCAACCTCCAACTCCTGGTTGCAAGTGATTCTCATGCCTCAGCCTCCCGAGTAGCTGGGATTACAGGCATGCACCACTACGCCTGGCTAATTTTTGTATTTTTAGTAGAGACACGGTTTCACCAGGTTGGCCAGGCTGGTCTTGAACTCCTAACTTCAGGTAATCCACCTGCCTTGGCCTCCCAAAGTGCTGGGATTACAGGTATGAGCCACTGTGCCCAGCCTAGTGTGACTTTAAAAGTGTGCTTCTAGGAGCCGTATTGAGAGAGGATGCTTCAGAGGCCCAATAGAAAGGAGCCTTCCAGACCCTCGCTCCTATGTCAAGCAAAGCAGCTCTACTCTTACTGCTATTAGGTAATAGATTGCATTTTGAAAAAATGAATTTCGTGCCTTAAAAAGCTTGGAAACCAGTATCGTAGCTTACCCCATGATTTTAGTGCTAAGTGAACAAAGGCTCAGCGAGGGAAGGGGATTTTCCGAAGGTCAAGACCTCCACTTGGGTTGCTGCTGTGATGGCAGGTCTTGTTTTGGGAAGGGAAATTCCAGAGGTTGGAACCAAAAGGGACCCAAGAGAGCATTTTATCAACCCCCTCCCTTCAAAACCTGAGGCCCAGGGGACAACGGGATTTGCTCAAGGACCAGCAAGTAGCAGACCTCAGACTCAAAGCCATCTCATAGGAGGCATGCTCATAAAAGGAGGCCTGATGTGCTATAAAATCTCCAAATGGCAGGATTTGCCCTGATGGAGATAGCTTCCCAGAGGAAGTGGTAACTGAGCTGAAAAGATGACTGGTGACAAGAAGGTGACGAGAGCCTCCCAAGTAGAGAGACTGCTCCCGGGTTTGGTCCAGTGCTCATCTCCCCACTCCTGGGAAGCAGAGGTCTGGAAAAGATGACAGCTCTCAGGGGGTAGACTGTTCCCATCTGTCTCTGCATTGACTTCTTGCCGGGGGCAAAGTGGGAAGCCAGCGACATCACCACCTACCAGGTAAGGCCTGTGCCCGGGCTATCGGAGTGGTCCTCTGGTGGGTGTTGGGCCTGGCGAATGGTGAATGGAGACTGCTCCCGAGAGAGGCGTTTCTGCTGGAGCTGGGCAGGCGGTGGCTTGGGGGTGGCAGGCTGGAAGGCTTGCTGCAACAGGACTTGAATACATAATGTACCTCATCCGATTTCAGCTGTGAGAAAGTCCGGACAGCCTCCTCTAGACAGGAAAGGACATTGCAGGGACAGGTGGTTCGTTTTCTGTAAAATTCCCTATGAGCTCCTTGGGGAGAATGTTAGTAACTCTCTCAGGACGTGTCCTTCCCATGAATACAGCATGTGTCCTGGTCTGGGTCCCAGATCTTGTGTCTGCTCTTTGGGTGTCAAATTTATTCCGTTATCAAGACAGAAGGAAATCTTGGGCAAAGATCCCTGGAAATGGGGACCTTCCTCATTGTCTCTTGGCCACATGTTCTTTACAACAATGTAATATCCTAGGAGAAGGATTCCTGTTCTTATACTCAGCTCTCTCTGACATGTGAGCATCTGCTCAGGCCTGCAAAGGCCGTCTCATCTAACCATGGGTTAAATGTACTCTCCATCTTCGTGAACCCTGCAGAACCAGCGTGAGTCCAGGGCAGCTGGGGAGAGTTTGTGCAGTGCTTTGCCAATCCTGAAGTCAAGCAGAGACCTCCCAGTTGGGGGTCGATGATAAGCCTCCTATATGAAAGGTCTTACTTTGCATTTGTGAGATTCAAAGTCTCCATTCTAACATGAGCACCCAGGTCTTGGGAGTATGAAGATCTCACTTTCTACTCCGACTGTCTCCATGCCCGCGTTTCTCAAAGCATGTTCTCAGAAGCAGTCCTGCAAGATGCTCTGTGACAAAGAGGTTCCCTTGTCATTTCAGTTTGGGAAATGCATACTGATCTAATGCATATTAGATCTCTGCTCAGATATGGACACCTCTGAGGGGTCTTCCCAGACCAGTTACGGCCACTGTTGACACCTTCTATCCACTCATCCTGCTCAGTTCTTCTTCAGAGTACTTTTAAACTCCTGATTTCATATTTACCTGTTGACTTTTGTGTAATCTGTCTTCCACACAGTAACGAAGCTCTACGCTGTAGGGCACTTGCCTGTTTTGTTCAGGACTGTATCCCTGGCACCTAGAATACTGTCCGATTTAATAAAACACTGTGTCGAATGAACACATGAATCAATTCAGACATTCAAACCCTCAGAACTCCCCCACATATAATTCTGTTTAATTTTGTTGAGCTCAATATATTTTCAAATTTCGTTCTCGTTTTCTTTCATGCCTGTCTCATCTCATCACTTAGTCCTGAGTCAGATCTGACCCTGGGAGGCTGGCCTTGTCCGCCCTGTGGAAACCTGCTCTTTCTCATCACCAGGATGCATTCTCTTTATAGCATTAATGACTGGCAGAAATTAGCTTGTGTACTTAGAAGTTCACCTGTGCATTGGCTGACTCCCTGATCTCAGCTCCATGAGGACAGAGGACAGAGCCTGTCCCATGCACCATTGACTCTTAAGTGCCTAGAACATACAGGGCCTAGGAAATGCTCAGTAGTGATTTGCTGCATGGAGAGATCTCTTCGAATGAACCCTCACCCATAGCCCATAGAATGGAAATTCCAACCGAACATGTTCCGGGACGTGCTGTTCTCTATCAACCCTCGCAACAAGTTGTCAGCCATTGTACAGTGGCTCTTCCCCTCCTCCATCAAAATACAAAATGTCAGAACTGAAAGGTACCTTAGATACCATCCAGCCTAGTGCTCATGTTTTTCAGAGAAAGAAACAGACGGTCAAAGAGGAGCACTGGTACCAATATAGGGCCAGTCCCCTAGGTCCCCCATCTCTTAGTCTGATTCTCCTCCTGTATTAGTTTTCTATGGCTGCTGTGACAAATGACCACAAACTGATGATAGAAAACAACAGAAATCTGTTATTTGACAGTTCTGGAGTTTAAAAGTCCAAAATGGACCTCGCTGAGCTAAAATTAGAGTGTCGGCAGGGCTGTTCCTCCTGGGGGTCAGAGGGAGAATCATTTTCTTGCCTTTTCCAGTTTCCAGAGGCTGCCCATGTTCTTTGATTTACAGCCCCTGTCCATCTTCAAAGCCGGCAGTGATCAGTTGAGTCTTTCTCCAGCCACATTTTTCCAACATTGACTCTCCTGCCTGGCTCCTTCACTCATAAAGATCCTGGTGATTACATTGAGCCTACCTGGTTAAGCCAGGATAATCTCCCCATCTCAAGATCCTGAAACTAATCGCATCTGCAGTCCTTTCTGCCATGTAAGGGAACATAACTGCAAGTTTTGGGGATTCGAATGTGGACATCTTTTGAGGGTGACAGCACTATTCCGCCTGCTGCACCTCCAGTCACACCATCTGCCTGTTGGTATATCCTCAAGCACATGCACATTCTTCCCCGATGACCCCCACACCTTCTGTGCCCCATTGCCGCAGTACTTGTCACGTTGTTTTATAGCTGGCTTAGTGCCTGGCTGCCTGGCTGGGTCATGACTCCCTTATGGCTGGGGCTTGGTCATCGTTATACTCAACCATCGGCACATCCCTGGCACTTGGTAAGCATGCGGGTTGTTCTGGCTGCCTTGGCTGAGCTAGAAATGCCCTGTCTTCCTACACCCCATCCCTGTTCTTGTTCAGTGAACTTAAACCGCCTCCCTCCAATTCCTGGTTTTCTAGTCCTGCCGTGGGATCAGGCCTCTCTGAGGTCAAGAGAGATCCTGGCCACCATATTTTAGTCTATATTTTTAGTCTCCTGACATATGAAGGTATGAAAAAATATTGAAACCAGATTACAAAAATGGTAGGTTTGTAAAATATTTAAATCAACAAGCTGGCTCTTTTGACATCTAAAGTGCTATGCAATAGAATGGTGCTGTGGACTAGTTTATCACAAGATTTATATTTAAGATATATTATTTAGGGTATCCTCTAGGTGGTATTGTCCCAAATTCAGACTGCTTCATTCAGCTATGTCTTGCATGGACTGTGTCAAAAGTTTAAATTCATGTCATTGCATGAATGAGAGATCCAATCCAAGAAGCTCTCCTATTCACATCCCCTGTCCTCGGGTCTCTGGCACTCTGAGAGGCCCTGCTTGGAATCTCTATTTTATGCATTATTGTGCTTTTCTGTGTCTTTATTCTACTTTACAATAAAAATACATCTTAAAAATCACGAATAAGCAACACTGAATAAATGGAGCTTCAGGTCCTAGAGTAAGCCAAGAACCCTCCACTTCTTTCCTGAGCTCTTTTGGGCCTGCTCTTCTTCCACCCTTTTCCCCCAGGCCTCCTGCCTACCACAAGCCCCTCCACACCCTACAGCATCTATGGCCTGGACTTGTCCATCTATTCATTCATTCGCTCATCCACTCATCAGGTAGTTATGATGGTCCTCCTGTGTTTAATGTGCCCTGTACCTCGCAGGTTGCCCTTGATGACACACACTGGGATATAATAAAAATTACACAAACCCAGATGTCCAGCAGAGAGACCTGTACTTGTCTTCTCTCTCTCTAGTCGTCAGATTCCTCATCTGCAAGGTAAGAAGCCTATCCTAGGCCAGGCAGGCAAAATCAAATGCATACAAGGGCCAGGTACATCAATGGCATGAGTGAGCCTAGCCAGAGGTAAGTAATAGGGAGTGGTGGTGACTTTGGCAAATTAGAGAGCCCACATCCAGTCCAAAAGGGACGATTGCCACTGAGCCCTGGCTGATTGTTTCCATGCAGTAATGTGGGCTCAGTGATGCCAGATAGTCCCTTTTTATTTTTTTCAAGAAAAGATGGAAATCTTGATTTCCATGAGACATGTTCAAAATGTTTAAACCATTGGCTGAGGCAGGCAGATCACCTGAGGTCAGGAGTTCAGACCAGCCTGACCAACATGTTAAAACACTGTCTCTACTAAAAATACAAAAATTAGCTGGGCATGGTGGTGGGCACCTGTAATCCCAGCCACTCGGGAGGCTGAGACAGGAGAATCACTTGAACTGGGGAGGTGGAGGTTTGCAGTGAGCCAAGATCACACCATTGCACTCCAGCCTGGGTGACAGAGTGAGACTCTGTCTCAAAAGAAAACCAAAAAAAAAAAAAACATTGACCAGGTCAAAGAAAACTTGTCCAAGTGCTAAATTCAGCCGCAGTCACCAGTTGGCAAGCCTTGAGAGACTTGGTAGATTGCAGTCCGGCTTTCCCCCTCTTTTGTGCATACCTCACTTCCTTTTTACCTGGATGTGTGTCTCTCCCCCAGCAATCAAGGTATATAGTTATGGTTAAGCATTTAGTTGTCCTGGGAAGATGCTCAATTAACTAACTTATGCCTGGTGTTCCATTATTGGAACGCTAAGTATGTGGAGTGATTTAGATCCTACTGCTCAAGGTCATCACCAAGGTCTGATTTTTCACTAATGCAAAAGTTCAAAAAAATTGCGATCTCTGGCATAAATGGGTTAATAATGGCTACAAAGGCCTAGATGTACGTGTACTCCTGTGTTATACCCCCACCACCAAGATTAGTTCAGTACTGGGTGTACAAAATAGTACCCAGTAGTATGTGCTTATTAAATAACAGAGAGCTGCAGCTTTTAGTTGTAGAATAAAATGGGTTAAGGCCAGGCGCAGGGACTCACGTCTGTAATCCCAGCACTTTGGGAGGCCAAGGCGGGCAGATCACCTGAGGTTGGAAGTTCGAGACCAGCCTGATCAACATGGAGAAACCCTGTCTCTACTAAAAAGACAAAATTAGCCAAGCGTGGTGATGCATGCCTGTAATCCCAGCTACTCGGGAGGCTGAGGCAGGAGAATCACTTGAACTCGGGAGGCGGAGGTTGCAGTGAGCCGAGATTGCACCATTGCACTCCAGCCTGGGCAATAGGATGAGACTCCATTTAAAAAAAAAAAAAAAAAAGGATTATAAAATAGGTGCAAGAAGTGCATGGTTTTTGGCAAAATGGCTATAATATTTGGTAAGGAAGCTGATTCACCTAAAACCTCAAAGAGAGACTCCTGGTCTATAATTTATCCTTCTCCATATGCAGGTAAGTGAAATGGAGGACTACAAAAAGCAGGACTATGTCATCTGTCAGAAACCACACTGCACCAACCCCTTTGGACCTAAATTAATGTATTCCATCAAGCCATAAATTCCCCTCTCTTCCTCTCTTTATTTCCTCCTTCATTACCCCCTGCTCCCCAGGAGGAGTTAACAGACAACTCAAGGATACATCTCACTTACCAGGAGCAGGACTTGGGCTCTGCACAGAAAAGAAGCCCATTATTCCTGAATCTGTGACTCTAAGGGTGATCACACCTTCTGCAGCTGAAGGGAGTACAAAGAAACACTTGAGCCTAGTGGCATCGGCCCTATTTTCTTCACTAGAGGGAAAATGGGCCATTATTCTCGCCGTGCTCCATTCCCACCAGCCCTGGGTTTAGCAGGTTCCATGCTGGACACTCCAACAACATATTAGCATATTTTGCATTTAAAAAGAGCTTGGAAAATGAATTAAATGATTGGCATGGTGTTTCCAACGGTTTTTCCCAAACTACTAGTAATTGTGTGGTTTTGAAATTTGCCACTTCTGCCTGCCATGCCCTCAACCTGGCAGCCAGTTTAATCAGGAGACATGGCACCAGGCGGGGGCATGTTTTAAGGCTCGTGATACCCAGTGATTGTCAGAGCAGTACCTGGAGACTTGCTAAAGAGAACCTTGTCCTAGTTTTTCAGCAGAGCTTGCAGTTCATTTTCCTTCCTTACAGAGCTGAGGTTTATACCAATTAGAATCTTCTTTTTATGAAAGGGTCTGGGTCAGCCCTTTGAGGTTGCTGAGGCGCCAGGCAGTGTAGACACCATCCAAATCCTGACACGGAGCTAACAGAGGTGCAGCTTGGGGGCGGTGCTAGGGTGTTCGCTTGCTCACAGCGCACGGCACTGCTCTAACCAAAAGGTCTGTGTGTAAGGGGCCATTGTCTTTGAAAAGGTGGAAGCTTCTGGAATGTGTTTGGGAAAATGTGTTCAGGTCCAACTTCTTCATTTTTCAGGCAAGAAAGATGGAACTCAGAGAGACTGTTACATTGCAGGGTCATAGCCATTTGTACTCTTCTATGAGAGTAGAATTCAGATTCTTCTGACTCTTAATGTAGGTTTAATTTTATAAGTCCACAGAAAAGAAAAATTAACCAAGAGTTAAGAGTTTTAGGTTGAATAAGGTTCCTAGGCGGAGGTGAGAAAGCCTGGGATGGACAAATTTAGAAAATGACAAGCTCTGAAGGCACCTTAGGCATTTTTATTTTTATTTTATTTTGAGGCAGGATCTCTCTCCCAGGCTGAAGGGCAGTGGCTCTATCTCGGCTCACTGCAACCTTCAAATCCAGGCTCAATTGATCCTCGCACCTCAGCCACCCAAGTAGCTGTGACTACAAGTTTGCGCCACCATGCCCAGCTAATTTTGGGGATTTTTTGGTTGTTTTTTTCCCCTGTAGAATCAGGGTTTCACCATGTTGCGCAGGCTGGTCTCAAACTCCTGGACTCAGGTGATCTGCCTGCTTTGGCTTCCCAAAGTGCTGGGATTACAGGTGTGAGCCACTGCACCCAGCCTACATAGGCTTTTTTTAAACAACCGAGGATTGTTATTAATGAATATAATTAATGATGATAACAGTAGTAATACTTGCTAACATTTGTGTGCTTTCTCAGTCCCAAGCACTGTGCCAAGTGCAGGACATGTATTAGATCACTTAATTGTCACAACAACTCTGTGAAGAAAGTTGGTACTAATAGAGCCCTGTTTTACAGATGAGAAAACCGAGGCTCAAGAAATTGAGTAACTGACCCAAGGTTACCCAGATCTGTCTGACTTCAGCATCAAAATCTTTAGGGGAAAAAAAGGAGAGAATCTGACTTCAGAATCAGCATATTTAGGGGAATAAAAGGAGAGAATCCGTACATAAATAATTAAGACATGGGATTCTTAAGGCCAGCAGCCCTCTTTAAAGTATTTAGGTTGGTGCAAAAGTAGTTGCAGTGAAAAAACCGCCATTACATTTGCACCAACCTAATATTAAATACAGAGACAAGATGAAATAGAGAAGAGCTGGATGAGGTGGCTCATGGCTATAAGCCCAACACTTTGGGAGGCCAAGGCGGGAGGATCCCTTTGAGCCCAGGAGTTCAAGACCAGCCTGGGCAACATGTTGAGACCCTGTCTCTACAAAAAATTTAAAAATTAGTTGGGCATGTTGGTGCACAACTGTAGTCCCAGCTACTTGGGAGGCTGAGATGGGAGGATCACTTGAGTCCAGGAGGTCAAGGCTGGAGTGAACCATGATCTCACCACTGCACTCCAGCCTGGGTGACAGTGAGACCCTGTCTCTAAATAAATACATAAATAAAAGAGAAAAGCTGGCTCACAGGAGAGACCCAAGGGCACCTAGACAGCACCGGCCAGGAGAGCAGAGGTGAGTGCAGCGTATATGGAACAAAAGCACCCCTGTGGAGTGGACAGAAGCACAGACTTAGGGCTTAGGAGAGGAATGAAACAAAAATTCCTCTGTTTTCAGGAGCTGAAGATAGAGAAATTATCTGTACGGTGCATGTGCGTGTATGTTAGTGATATGGAGGAAGAGGATCTTACTCACACACCAGGAGACTGGAGGGAGGGTGCTTGCTTATGCTAGCTGAGCATAAGGGCCATTACGTGGTCACTATGTGGATAAGAATGACAGAAGAGAAACCAAAACCCAGGAAGACAGGGATAACTGAGGCCCACGAATACATCTACCAGCGTGCGACTAAATCCGTGGCAGGAGACGCTGTCCCTGCGACATACCTTGTTGACCAGAGAGCCCCTCAGGCTCTGTGTAATAACTAGGTGGGGCCTTGGGCTGTGGGGGATGTGCTGGCAGCAGCCCTCGTGGCCATGGGCACTGAGAAGGGACTGCTCTGAGGGAATGAGTGGTTCATTTAATCGCAGGTGTGTTCCCATGCTTCACAGGGCTGATGGATTGTGCCTGTAAAGGGGTTCTTGGAAGGCTCATTCCAGGTTGTTCTCATTGGGAATATAAATGAAGTACAGTGGGTTTGGGCTTTACCCAGGGTGTTGTGGGTTTTTATTTTATTTTATTTTATTTTATTTTATTTTATTTTACACAGAGTACCCAGGAGATGGCAGATAATTCATTTATTTACCCACTACAAATTGAAGACATTGATCTTTTTTTCAGTTATTAAAACACTGCATTTCACCAAAAAGAAAACATTTACTTAACTCTGAGCCACTGATTAAATAGAATATTATAGAACAATTTGAAGGTTGGTTATGAAGACTGTGTAATAGTAAGGGTAGCTGCTTGCATGGGACATTATGTAAAATGAGGAATCTGTGTAATGTATGTGTGGTGGAATAACATTTTCTGAAGGCATACAGGTATGCCCAGAGTCAGAGAGATTAAGCAGCTTGCCTAAAGTCACACGGCTGGAATGGCTGAGCCAGGATTCATCAGCCCAGGAAGAATACGTCTTCTTAATCACAGCTATGCTAAACTACCAAGGCCATTTTATGATACATTCCAACTTCAAATCTGCAAATCCAAAATCATTTGTTCAACTCTGCAAAAGTTGCATCAAACAAGACCTGTTTCCTTTTACTGTCATGAAAGCTTCAAGGACTTATAACAATGCTTAGAGTTGGGTGATGAACTATGCCAGTTTTTTCTTTACTTTTCAAAGTTTATTTAATGTGCTTACATTCTCTTTATAACGACATGGACATACCTACATCCATACAAATTATGGAGAAAATGAGAATAAGAACAATATGAAAACTTGGCCGGGCTCGGTGACTCACGCCTGTAATCCCAGCACTTGGGGAGGCCGAGGTGGGAGGATCATGAGGTCAGGAGATCGAGACCATCCTGGCTAACACGGTGAAACCCCGTCTCTACTAAAAATACAAAAAATTAGCCGGGCGTGGTGGCGGGCACCTGTGGTCCCAGCTACTGGGGAGGCTGAGGCAGGAGAATGGCGTGAACCCAGGAGGCGGAGCTTGCAGTGAGCCGAGATCCCACCACTGTACTCCAGCCTGGGCAACAGAGTGAGACTCCATCTCAAAAAAAAAAAAAAAAAAA